>NC_071092.1:45315319-45580319 GCF_027358695.1 Spea bombifrons
ATTGTGTGGCCCCTGGGTACATGCTGGCCAGGGGCCACAGGCCAGGCGGACTCTCATATATAGTTGTCTGCTACATTTATGTCAAGGGTGTCCAACCTGCGGCCCTCCAGCTGCTGCAGGACTACATCTCCCATAATGCTCTTTCAGCTGAGGGGCTGGTTGAGGAGGATGGGAGATGTAGTCCTGCAGCAGCTGCAGGGCCGCAGGTTGGACGCCCCTGATTTATGTCATGGGCAGCCGCTGGCCCTAAAGTGCCAGGGCTGCCTCAACATCCAGAGCCCGGCACCTGGTACATGCCATGCTTAAATCAATACATCCATGAAATTTAACCAATTTGTGATGGTTTCGATGGAGAAGCTGCTGTAAACCCCAAATTTGCTTATTTTGGAGCTAGAGTCTCATTGGTGGAGCTGAACTTTTTGTTTCACAGTACAGATACAGGAATTTAGACCAACCTGCCAAGTATGGAGGAAAGATTTGCATCGGGAGCCTTCTAGAAACCATGACGTGTCAAACCAGCGACAAATGTGTCCCGGAGAATAATTGTGGTTCTGATTTTCAGTGTGAAGAGACAGGTGAGTCCGCAGAACGACCAATAATCATCATCTGTTTAGAAAACAAAAGTTCTGCCAAAATGATTGTTTTCGTAATCGAAACGGCCGGCGTCACAATGAACTTATTTTTTTGGGGGTGTACTCTCCTGATGTGACCATTTAGGTCGCTGTATCAAGAAACGTCTGGTGTGCAATGGGGAGTCAGACTGCACGGACGGGTCTGACGAGAGGGACTGCGATGACTTGACAGATGAGACATTCTGCAGACAGCTTTTCCCCATTCCTGGAGCAGAAAAAGCTGTGAGAGGGTATGAACCCCTTTTCGTTCGAAGCAAATATTGTGAAGGGCCTGAACGTATATGTATATAAGACCCTTCCCCATCCGGCCCCCGTCTAGACGCCCGTTTCTCCTGCTGTAAAGACTCAAACCTTAATCAGTCGTTGGTCTCGTCTTAGATTCAGGAGCCGTATGTCTATCCTGTGAATGTTTAATACCCTCACTGTATTACCCTCTTAGAACCTCATTTTTCTGTCTTTGTAGAAACTTTCTCCATAACTCAACTGTAAAAAATAACCGACTGCCCGTTTTATCTTTATCTAGCTTTAATATACTCACGAACGAGTTTGCCCTGAACGTATATGATCACCGGTTTTATGGTGGCCAGTGCGAGTATGTATACAACGGAGAATGGAGGGACCTGAAATACGATCCTACGTGCGAAAAAATGTACTACGCCGACGATGAAAAGTACTTCAGGAAACCCTATAATTTCCATATGTATCAATTCCTAGTGAGTATGGGATTGTGTATTTGACCAAATCTCCGCCGTGTAAACCCATATCTCAATGTCATTGGGTATGAAGATCATGGGCTCTGCTCTCCTGAGATGGAATATCTCCACCTATACACATATAAAAACCCAGGGCCCCCCTCCATTGGGTTTCTAGTGGCCAATGGGGCCAATAATGGTCTTAAACCTCCGAGTGTGTGAAGGACATCAGTGAGGCCATATATTTTCTTCTCCATTGTATTCCAAAAAGTGGACTCACAAAGCCGTCCCGTCGTTACCTTGATGACTGACAGTATGGACATCACTCGTTTTCTTCCCAGGCTCGGGCTGACACTGGATTATCGTTCGAGGTTTACGAAGATTCGAGGGAATTACTTAATGCGGTTAAACAAGGTGGCTCTTTTTCTATGGGTTTCTCCTTCAACATAAGGCCGGCGGGAGCACCGGTCGGTCTTGAAGTTGGATTCGACACCAAGAGGGAATTCGAATACCTGAAAAATGTAACAACCTATAACGAAAAGGTAATTATTAGTGAGACATTGCTGTGAAACACAACAAGTAACGGTGCTATATTTCAGTATATCATCTAGTTGGAAGTATCGTAGGTGCTCTCCATCACTAGCCCCAGAAATAATAAATTGGACCAGTGGTCGTCCACTGGCAACCCTTTAAGCAGTAATGAAGGAGTTTTTGGTTCATTTGGGAAAAACTGTAGATGTGGTTTAACCCTAAGTGAAGATCCGCCAATGGTCTACATCTACAAAGCTTTAGGAAAGTCCATGACAAATAGAAGGAAATCTTCTTCATCCCCTGGCAAAAGGGTCCTGCAATATGGCTGAACCAGCCCTGCATAATGCATTAATAAAGACGTCTTAAATGTGAAAGCACCATACCTGGGAACTCCAGGAGAACCATCGCTTCTCCAGTTCTCTGGGTCAACGGCTGAATCCTCCGGGTCGCTGGAGTGGGGTCTTGAAGGCCCCTCTCCCAGCCCATTTCCCCTTTAAATGGGCGGAAATGTCTCCTGACATCAGCAGGTCCGCCCACTGACATCCGCGGGACCGCCCACCGACATCAGCAGGAGAAACTCCCTTTGATTCACTTCATGGTTAAAATATCACGACTGTCCTGTAACATATACCGTATTGGCTCGAATATAGGCCGCACTTTTTTCCCCCACTTTAAGTTTTTAAAGTGGGGGTGCGGCCTATATTCGGGCTCTAGCGCCCGACGCCCGGGACATGCAGTCCCGGGCGCCGGGCAGGCAGCGGGGTTAAGATACAGATCCCCCGCAGCGGTGCAGGGGACCTGCATCCTTCTCCCCGATACGCTCAGACAGCCTCCCCTGCCAGCACTTCCCACGGGGGGGGTGCCGGCACGGGAGGTTATCTAAGCGTTTTACCTCTGCCCACCCCCGACTTACCGGAGCAGACTCCCGGGTGTCTTGCGGGGCCGGCGGGAGACATTTACGCAATACGCGCATGCAACTTCCGGTACCGGAAGTTGCATACGCGTATTGCGTAGATGTCCCTCGCCGGCCCCGCAAGACACCCGGGAGTCTGCTCCGGTAAGTCGAGGAGGGGGGGCAGAGGAGGACAGCGGCAGCGGATCGCGGGGAGGGAGGACAGCGGCAGCGGATCGCGGGGAGGGAGGACAGCGGCAGCGTATCGCGGGGAGGGAGGACAGCGGCAGCGGATCGCGGGGAGGGAGGACAGCGGCAGCGTATCGCGGGGAGGGAGGACAGCGGCAGCGTATCGCGGGGAGGGAGGACAGCGGCAGCGTATCTCGGGGGGGGGGGAGACAGAGTGGCAGCATGTTTTTTTTGGTGCTTTTTTAAAGAAAAAAAACTTTTTCTTTAAAAAAGCACCAAACTTTTAGGGTGCGGCCTATATACGGGGGCGGCCTATATCCGAGCCAATACGGTACATACCCCATTTTTGGCATATTGTTAATAATACTGTTTTTGTTTGTGTGTTCTTTGTTGTTTTTTTTTTTTTTTACTTTTCTTTCAGAATTTAAGATTTATGCAAATAGCTACCAAAGTACAAACAGCTCGATTCAAGATGAGAAGAAATTCCATTACGCTCGATGAGGACATGTATCAGTCACTGATGGAGCTCCCGGACAGATACCATCACGGTCTTTATTCCAAATTTATTCAAGACTACGGGACGCATTTCGTCACCTCTGGAACTATGGGAGGAATTCTAGAGAACATTCTCGTGATTGACGATGAAATTATGAAAAAGACAGGTTATTATCTTCGATATAATTGGTTTGTGTTCACCTGTCTTATTATTTAGGATTATTTAAAAGCAAACTCTCTCGTTCGCAAACATTCACAGAAAGTCAGGGGATAGGTGAAGCTTCCATACATGGTCCATGGGGTCAATGAGAAGGCTTGTGGGAGTCATTGCTGCCTTATAGTCTTTATTGTGATTGACGCGTATGACGTGCAATTAATAAATCTGCCAAACCAGACCCAATATATATCAAGGGACAGATTGAGGATTAAAATTTGTCCTGATAATTAATAGCCGGTGGCTCACAATGACCACATACTAGATGAGGTTTGCCACATGAGCTCCACCAAAAGGAGGCACCAGCCCAGGGACAACTGACCAGACGCCTCAATGGAGCAACCACCATATCAACAAACGTACGCTGATTATATACGTAAACCATCCCTCCCAGTGAGACACATTTGGTTTAAATGGTGTGGTAAGAGGTGGTAGGGCTGTAGAACACTGAGATCAACTCATACCCAACAAATGTTCCAAGCTTCTAGAAAAGAGGAACATCGCGGGAGGAAAAAAGGGGACAAGGAAATAAACCATGAGCGTTCTTTGTGCGTCTTTAGGAAATCCTGTAATCATAGTTGGGGCATTTATTAATTGGTCTCTTTTTCTTGTCTTTAGAGATTGACTATTCGACGATTACTACGTGTTTCGGACAAAGTATTGGCATTAAAATTGAATCAGAGGATCAGCAAGTGGAGGGCACGCTCAAATTAAAGGGAAAGCAATGCCAGACGCTTAACGAATATCTTGAAGGTATATATTCCGCAGACACAAAAAAAACAAGAAGTCAACATAAAAAATGCTTAATGATCCCCCGAGGTCATCGTTTATTATACCCCCTCTGTATTTTTATTAGTTCCTCGTTATTTTAATCAAAGTGAGGAACTTTAGATTTGTTCTGCATAAAACTCTAAAGATTCTGTTACCAAGGTAGGTAAAAAAAATTTAGGCAAAAATGGGAGAATCGTCGTCTTCTTGGAGTCATTCAGACCTGGCCATGTTTGGTGGACTCCAAGGAGCCATGTCTTGGCATATGTGCCCTTGGAAGTGACCTGCATTGTCAAGGAGCCTTTGTAGGTGGGACTTTTCTTTTTTTCGTGCTAATAATTTGTTACAATTTCAGTTGTTACATTTTTTTTCCCACTAGTAGTGAAGTTTATGGAAACATTGACATTTCTTCGTGACACCAATCCAACCAACGTCATTTTGAGCCGGCTGCCTCCCGTAGGAGAAACTTTTCCCATACATGTTTAATACCCTCACTGTATTACCACTTCTGCTGGGAGGCTGCTCCATTTATCTACCACCCTCTCAGTAAAGCATAACTTCCTTACACTAGATTTAAGCCCCTGACCTCCAAGTTTTAGATTAGAGTCTCTTGCTGGAACATTCTCCTCGGTAATTAATTTTGCTTAAAAAATCCATATTTTGATAAAGAATTATCCATACACTAAGACAAAAAACATATGCAGATGACATCCATAAGCCGCAAGTTCCCAGCGAGGTTAGGCGGACCGTCCAACAGCGTGATATAAACCATCCATCCCTTCTCACATCCGCGCGCCAATTTCATTCTAATTTAGAACATCCGCATTTTACTCTTCTTCTCGATTCTAATCATAATTACCAATTAAATAATTAAATTATTTACCAATAAACGAGTCTATTTTGTTTTAGATAACTCTGGAGAGAAAAACTTCCTAAGAGATGTGATCACGCATACGAAAGGTGGAGACACGGGATCTACGGGAGGATTAATGCATGTTTTTGATCCCAACACGTATCGTTATTGGGGAAGATCTCTGAAGTATAACCCGGCCCTAATTGATTTCGAGGTAACGGCACTTAGTCGCCCGTTTCTCCTGCTGTAAAGACTCAGACCTTAATCAGTCGTTGGTCTCGTCTTAGATTCAGGAGCCGTATGTCTATCCCGCGCATGTTTAAATGATATTCCGTAAATAATGCTTTTAAATCGGGGATGCAAGCCAGGAATTGTGGCTTTAGAGAACATATCGTAGTAAAAATCCCAGTTGGATGGTACGATCCTGATACTTTCACACGATATGGTCTTGTAGAGGATAACATTTGCACCTCTGCTCATGTGATAATGAAAATGCTGATAGCTCCGTGACTTTGGCTCCAGTCATCACCATTGTGTTGTTTTTTTTTCAAATATATATATATATTTTTTTTAGGTACAACCGATATACGAAGGTTTACAGCAATCAGGCATATCTGGAATTGAGGCAAAAATAAAAAACATGAAAGCCGCGTACGACCAGTTTGTGAGTGAGTTTAATGCCTGCCGGTGCGGCCCTTGCCAGAATAACGGCGAACCTTTACTCGATAACAACGGGTGTGATTGCATCTGCCCGTCCGGATACGAAGGTCCCGCGTGTGAAAAGACTTCGCGCAAAGGTACGCCAATTAATAGAGGGACTCGGGGTGGTCTGGAATCAGGGTCTTGTTTCAATTAAAAAATAAAAGTTAACGATTCAGAGCTTCTAAGCTCCAAATGAATCACGCGGTGGGATCCTTTGTTGAGTTTTTCTGAAACTCCGCACGTTCGTTCCTTGAGTTCTTCAAGTTCTTGTTTGGGATCTGGAGTCCCTTTTGTTCTCTAGAGCATTGAAACCCATGAAAGACATTAATATTTACATTTTCTTTTCTAGGTACGAGCGTCAACGGCAACTGGGGCTGTTGGTCTTCATGGTCCGGTTGCCAGAGTGGAAAACGTCAGAGGACAAGAAATTGCAATAACCCGCCTCCTCAAAATGGCGGCTTGGGGTGTTTGGGAAAAAATGCCCAGGGTGACTCTTGCTAACCAAGCGATTCCCGGGTATTATCGTGCCTGAACAGCGCGCTGGGAAAATGGAACCCAAAAGAGCCATTTACTAATCAGGACATTGACAAGAGATTCGCTGTTGAAACTGAAACACGTTCGTCAATAAAGCTTAGAGACCTAAAAACAATTACGTTGGCCAGATCTCCTTCAATGTCTTCTACCTCTAGATAACATCTTCTAAATAACAGCTTCTTGTGATCGGTAGCAAATTAGCTGTTTGTAAACCATGTCCAGGCACTTACAGATTGTTGTATCAAAGCTCCTTACAAAGTTACATTGTTATCCGATTATGGTTTTCCAAGCAGAACGTTCGTATCATACTTCCGTGGCCAAGCCATGGAGACCGGTGGCTTCTGATCAATTTCAACCCCATCAGAGCTCCTTCCATGGAGTTTCCATGGAAGGAGGCAGAAACACATACCCCCCCCCCCAACATTTCAAGTCAGGACATCTGTGTTGAGGGCGATGGGGCAAGCGACAATGAGGGAACACCTCAGGTCTCAAGATGACCCCATGAGAACTGCAATGGATGGCCGTGATGCTAACTTTACAGCTCCCTGGCCAGGCCCGGGGAGATCAAAGGATGAACCAGCCCATGATCCCCACTGTCTGCAAATTATGACTGTCCCTTGAAAACCAGGACTGTTGGGAGGTACGGTAATGTTTGTAGGTTCATTGAGTTGATCTATAAAACCAGTGTGTGCCCATACCTTGACAATATTACTGTGTATACCTAAAATAATGTGTCTAAAATAAATGTTTACCCATTTCAAACACAATCAGTTACTTCATTTCTTTTTCACTTCACTTCTGTTTGAAAAATGTGCTTTTTTAGTCTTTTTTATTTTAGTTTCACTGCTCCCAGGCTTCAGTTTTCCCCAACATAGCATTTTTTAAATTGTCAAGTCATTGAGAATAACTGGATTTATTAGTTGAGTCTACCTAAAGCTTCTCGTCTAACGTTTGTCAATCACTGTTAATCTTTTAGCGATATTTGGTTTTAAAGTTCATCTCATGGAAGCTGAAGTCAGAGGCAGCCTGTGGCAGAGCCAGCATTATCTGTTCTCCTCCTTTCCCTGCCCCCACTTTTATAAAGTTATCAAACTAATCAACATCGGGTTAATAAATTAAAAGTATTATAACTATTAATTTTAATTATAAAGAGTGGAGAAATTTAAGTTGGCTGCTTCCATGTTAGATTTCCGAATGCTATTGCTTGTTTCGAACCCTAAACACAAATACGTGGGTTTATTTAGTGTATGGAATTGTAAAATAATTTGGACAAAATAAGAGATATATGTTTAAACAGACAGTTTAAAGACAGCCTAGCTGTTCGGGCAATAGGAACTCCACTGAGAAGAGAATGGTGGGTCGATTATATGATCTACTATTACATTAAGAGAAGCTTCGGTGACCAACAGTAGACAAAGGTCCAGCAGCTTCTCAGCTATTGGACTATATGGGCAGAGCGGCTATGAATGTTTCTGTCTTCTAGAGGTGGAAGAGCAAAAGCGAAGTTTGAGCTCGGGCCAGTTCACAGAGCCAACACAAGAGCGGAGCCAAGACCTTATCGGCACACAAAGGTCCTCTGCCAAGCTCAAGTGAGGACTTTCTGCTGGAGGACTGCAGCTTGGCTCAGCTTCAGGCCACACTATCCCCTAAAAGCCGGCGGAGGTATGATCAGCTTGAGTCCCCATCGCCTTTAAATAGACAAAAGAAGTGCCCAAGGTAGAACAAATTCAGATAAGCTGTGGTCCCTGGAGAAACCAACTTACTTGACAAGGGTGATTTCATTTTAAATCCGTTTAAAATGTTTGTAATTATAAAGCATGATCAGTGATGACCCATTATGTGTACAAAATTTTTATTTTTAAAACCAAATTCTAACTTTACACAGAAGTTGTGATTTATGTGTCTAAAACAATATTTTATGCCCCATATGAATACATTTATTTTCTAGACTTGGTTGACTTAACCTGCTTCTCAGCACAGCAACGGTCGACTGAAGGAATCAGTAAGCATCGTGGGAAATGCAGTCTCGGGCAGATCGACTGAAAATGTTTTAAGCACTTTAATGGTCTTGATATGACTAACAGCTTGATGTCTCAGCACTGGCTCCTTCACACTGCTTGCCGCCGCGTGGCGGTGGGTTGTTGCACTGCCGCTGTCTCGTCTTTTCTCTTCTAGAGCAAGGTGTCCAGCTGGCCCAACAGCCCCTGTTTCCATCTACTGGAGGAACTGAAAGAAGCAAGACAAGAAAAGCTCCTATAAGCGGCAACTACACAAAAATGATACATTGTGGCTATTTGTTACCACTTTGTTATTGAAGAGAAATCTCAGAATCCCTGTGAGGGCCAAACATAATCAGGTTTCGTTTCATGCGCTCTATAAAAGCACTTGATTGCAAACCAATAGGAGATGGCTTTCCCTATAGATCAATGGTTAAAGAAACCTCCAAGACCCAACATTGCCCATGCTGTATCATCAGATATCCAATAAACCCCCAAAGGTTTTGGGAATGTTCCATGCAGTTTGAAATCTTTTTCAACAGAATCATACAAAATGAGGTCGGAAGAGCCCGATTTAAATGCATCAATATTTACCTGGTCTCTTGGTGGTTTCACAAGCTGAACCTTTAAACCCAGAAGGGCAAATGCACTCACAACGAGATTCTAAAGAACACAATAAAGACAATATCTATTACATTTGCCTGCGTTTCTTTTCTAAGTGTTCGTCTTCTGGAATTTTCATTTTACCCTTCATGACCGGAATCCCGTTATTTTGGCACGGCACACAGCGGCAGGAACTCGTCTCGGAGAAGTATTCCTCAAGGGCGCGTTTCATGTTCTCCTGCAGAATATTGGCACTGCTGAAATCCGTCGTGGTCACCAACTCATACAGGGGACTGACCTAGAATGAGGACGGAGAGAAGACAGATCCCTCAGAATTCATTAACATTACAGAATAAATGTTCTCCTCGCTCTTTGACTCTTCCTATGGTGAATATTTTGCACACAGTTTACGGATAGAATAAAATCGATTACCTTGGATTATCGTCCCTGATGATTGAGAACCTAAGACCTTCTTCTCTTTAACCTATACGGTATTATCGCCTGGATGCTTATGTGTTTTAACATATGTAACTTTACATATAAGTGATGTCATTGGCTTACCTCTGAGAAGGTCTATGGTCCATAAGCTTGGAGTAGATACTGTAAAGTTCTGATTTAGAACGTTGCAATCTATACGCCCTATTTACCCCAAAACCAGGTCAGCTCTTTAAGAATATCCATTACATCTACATAGCACCGGAAATGCAAAATTATGATTTTTTTTTTAACTATAAACAGAATTAGGAGATTCATCCAACTGGTTTCCATTGCTCATGTTTCTAGCAGATCGCTTAGAGTTCCTTAAGGGTCATCTGGTTCAAATGCCTATGAAAATCCTAGATTATCATATTGAAACAGTATCGATGAACTGAGGCTGCCGACTACCGCCCAAGCTGTCATTTGCCCTCGTGGTGTGAACGGGGCATGCTTTGTTTAATGGATACATATTCTGAAACATTGTAGCCCACCTACCTGGCTACAGCAAACATAGATGATCTAGAAGACACCATTACCTTCACATTTATGATGTCAGGGTTATACTGGACAGCGTCGCCCCATTCCTGCATGAGGTCAGGGGTCGGGAGGCTTTTGTAAGCCAGGGTCGTTACGTGTTCACTTGCTCCTCCTCGAACAATTGCTACAAAATCTTCCAGCAGTTTATGCGTAGAATAGCTGTCTGCAAAATACAACCGACATTGCCCCGAAATCATGTTTCATAATTAACAAGGAAACTGAAACGGACGCTATGCGTAGGTAGCGCTGTCATGTACGTTTTTTACGTCTACCCATTCTGCTGGGAGACCGTTCCCCTTATCTACTACCCTCTCAGTAAAGCAAAACATTCTTACCTCCAATTTCCTTTAATAATGCATCACATTGTGAGGCTGACATACTGACGCTGACCCAGACACCGCAGATATTACCCCCGAGGGTAAATCCTGCCTGAACACACGATTGTATGTCTTTTAAGGAATACCCTATTTGGGAGAAAAAAAAATACATTAAAAGAAAATTTTATCACATTTTCCTCTTGCATTAGAATGAAAGGAGCTATTTATTATTATTATTGTTTTATATAGCGCCATCATAATCCGCACCACTGTATTTACTGTTGAAATCCAATAGAACTTGCCAGCCAGTGCAAGACCTCCACTCCCTGCCTGGTAATTTTTTGGCAAGTACTCTGTTTAATACTAGTGAATTGATCCAGAACAAATAGGAGATGTGTGTTTTTCAATATCTTTCACCTTGCCTAGGCCAATCTGGTTTTGCCCAATTACATATCTATACATACCCTCCCGACCGTTCCAAATTTTGGGGTCACTGAGCTGTTTTCAAGGAAAACAAGGACATTTCTGGATGTAACCTAATTGCAAAAGAGTATTCTAACCATAAATTAGCTATTCAAACTTGGATCAGCGAACACAACGTGCCATTGGAACACAGGAGTGATGGGAGTGATAAAGGGCCATTGGAACACAGGAGTGATGGGAGTGATAAAGGGCCGTTGGAACACAGGAGTGATGGGAGTGATAAAGGGCCATTGGAACACAGGAGTGATGGGAGTGATAAAGGGCCATTGGAACACAGGAGTGATGGGAGTGATAAAGGGCCATTGGAACACAGGAGTGATGGCAGTGATAAAGGGGCCATTGGAACACAGGAGTGATGGGAGTGATAAAGGGCCATTGGAACACAGGAGTGATGGGAGTGATAAAGGGCCTCTGTACGCCTTTGAATCTATTTCATTACAAATCAGCCGTTTCCAGCTACAATGGTCTTTTGCAACATTAAACCTGTCTGCGCTGGATTTCTGATCCATTTCATGGACAAAATCTGCTTTTTTTTTTTACAAACAATGAAATGTCTAAGTGACCCCAAAATTTTGAACGGTTGCAAATAATTTATTTTTTTACATTCATCATTAAAAGTCCAATGTGCTGATTCTATACCTTCATTTTTGATGGTGTCTGACTTTAGAATTAGGGTGTACTCGTAGGTGCCTCCTAAGGTTGCCTCCGTGATGAAGTGAGTCCCATAATCTCTGAAGAGGTCTCTGTATTCGCCGTAGACGTATTCCAGAGGCAGCTGTTTTATTCTCTGGAAAAATTCTGAATGAAGCATCAGGCCCCGCGATTTGAGTTTGTACCGCGCGACTTCCAGGGTAGACTTAGCGTGGATATATTTACTGCTCTAAAACATAATAATAAAAATAAATATATATAATTTAGAAATGTCCATCTATATCTAAATATTGTATATAATAGTCTAATATTAGACATGATGTCATACCCACCAGAACATATTAGGTATTTAAACCGGGGCAACTGTGGGGCGGCTACAGGTGGGGGGGGAATGGTCGCACCCAGGATTGGACGTGGTCGCAGATGGAGCCACCCAGCCACCATAACTGAAAGACCACCTTGGTGAAGCACAGTATCAGAACGACTCAATGTGGCCATGAGGGAGCTGGAATGATTTATTTTGAAGCTCCCTGGGCTGGTCACAGTAGATCAGAAGATCCCCCTTACCGACCCATGATCCCCACTGCACCCCAAAAATGGGGTAGGGGGCAGCCATGTGGAACAGTGCCCAAAAGTTGGGACTGTCCATAGAAAATCAGGACAGTCCGGATACATGGTAAATATTCTCATTTCTCTTTACAAGTAACTGCCGTAATTTTATTATTATTTTTATCATTTATTGTTTATTGCGCATTTTGTTGTCTATCAGCCGCCGACCTTAAAGTGCCAGTGCCCATTTTTCAGCCCCCAGCCCCTTCCCATCCGTATCCCGGGGGCACTCACAGTGTGCGAATATTTCTTTATCCTTTCAACGTTTTTTTTGAAACTCATGTCACTGTAACTGAATCCGATATCGATCACTTCTGGTATTTTTATCCCAAAGCTGAAGCTGGTTTGTTTTCCGTGAGCACTGAAGAAATTTCTTTCGAAATCTGAGTAAGATTCGTACTCGGAAAGCTGAAACTCATATTCGCCTTTACTCTGAAAACCAAAAAAAAAAAGATTCATTATTAATTATTATTCATGTCTTTTGATGTCATCGAATTTCGGTGGATGAACCCGGGGAATTAGAGCTTCACCGGAGACTCCTTGGCAAGGTGATAAGTATAACCCCAACACGATCTCATAATTAACAAAGGATAAAAAAATGTAACCATAAAAATAAGTGAAAAATGGTAAAAACGATTAGAGGTCATTCATATATTTATCTTAGATTGTAGATTAAATTCCAAAAGGGGGCACCCTGTGGTTTCCTTTATAATCATGAAGCTTTTGACATTAAAATCCACTTTAACGCTTTATTCGGTAATAAAGAAAAAATATTCATCCGGTTGACAGAATGTACGTCTTTTAATAATGCAGAATTATAAAAACAAGGCAAAATCCCGGGCGAAATCCTTCATTCTGTCATTTTTAAGGCCGATATATGGTTTGACTTTACCTGCGGAACGTAGCTTTCCACGTTATAAGGCTTTCGAAATCTCGTACCCAAAATATAGTGCGGAGAACAGGCCCCGGCGTAATAACGGTTATCTAATACTAATCCTTCACGGTTATTTGTGAATAAATTGTATCTGGGGAAAAAAGTAACATTATTCAGAAATCCTAAAACGGTAAGCCTAGTATTTTACCAAGTGAATGATAAGACGATGTATTTCTATTATACAGACAATAGCTTATATGATATAAAATATATTATTAAAAACCCCCAGCGCTGTATACAGTAATATAATCCCCCAGCGCTGGAAACAGTAATAACCCCTAGCGCTGTATACTGTAAAAAGCCCCAGTGCTGTATACAGTAATATAACCCCCAGCGCTGTATACAGTAATATAACCCCCAGCGCTATATACAGTAATATAACCCCCAGCGCTGTATACAGTAATACAACCCCCCAGCGCTGTATACAGTAATATAACCCCCCAGCGCTGTATACAGTAATATAAACCCCCAGCGCTGGAAACAGTAATAACCCCTAGCGCTGTATACTGTAAAAAGCCCCAGTGCTGTATACAGTAATATAACCCCCAGCGCTGTATACAGTAATATAACCCCCAGCGCTATATACAGTAATATAACCCCCAGCGCTGTATACAGTAATATAACCCCCAGTGCTGTATACAGTAATATAACCCCCAGCGCTGTATACAGTAATATAACCCCCCAGCACTGTATACAGTAATATAACCCCCAGCGCTGTATACAGTAATATAACCCCCCAGCGCTGTATACAGTAATATATAGATGTAGCGCTTCCCTAGACCTAACTTTGGAAAAGTTTGAAAGGCATCCTTCTTCTGAGTGCCAGGATATGACATCATAATCCGGCGCCCAGTATTTTTTAAGGGGGTAGTAGAAGTATATTAAACACTCATCTACAGACACCAGAAGGCTTGTTTTTCCCTCAGAAATCTCATGGCGCTGCCACAACCACAGGGGATTCTGGGTAGGCGCATGCAAATACAATCAACAATGATCACCTTTTGCCTCTATAGCCACTTTATACATGGATCCCTAGAAAGTAATCGCCCGCTGTACAGGAAGCCTTTAGACAAAACTCGGGTAAGAGGTGCAGTATTTCAGTATTTTTTGAAGCATGCAGCTCCTCTCAATGCGTTCCCTGGATACCTTCTCAGTCCCTCATAGTGTTTATGGGCTGATTGGGGTCCTCTGAGCAGTGGCTCCACAGGCAGCCTGATCACCCCATCGGACAATTGGCTCCCTAGGGACTTTCTGGCGCTCTCGACTGTGAAGGATTGGAGCTATTTTTGTAAAGATACTTACCCACTCGCTAGATTTTCTATGCCCCAGTATTGCTCCATGTCATCCGTGCAGGGTCTTCGGACGATCTTACAATCTTTCTCGTCAGACTGATCACCGCAGTCATCGTCACCGTTACACAACAGCCTACGTGCAACACATTTTCCTGGAGTATAGACAGAGAAAACATCATATCTGTATACAATATACAGTAATAACCCCAGCGCTGTATACGGTAATATAACCCCACCCCAGCGCTGTATACAGTAATATAACCCCCGGTGCTGTATACAGTAATATAACCCCCAGCACTGTATACAGTAATATAACCCCCCAGTGCTGTATACAGTAATATAACCCCCCAGCGCTGTATACAGTAATATAACCCCCCAGCGCTGTATACAGTAATATAACCCCCAGCACTGTATACAGTAATAACCCCCAGCACTGTATACAGTAATATAACCCCCCAGCACTGTATACAGTAATATAACCCCCAGCGCTGTATACAGTAATATAACCCCCCAGCACTGTATACAGTAATATAACCCCCAGCGCTGTATACAGTAATATAACCCCCCAGCACTGTATACAGTAATATAACCCCCCAGTGCTGTATACAGTAATATAACCCCCCAGCGCTGTATACAGTAATATAACCCCCCAGCGCTGTATACAGTAATAACCCCCAGCGCTGTATACAGTAATAACCCCCCAGTGCCATATACAGTAATAATAATATTTAGGGTGACTCCTCTAACTTGTGGGAAAGAGTATAAACTATCGATGCCTGTAACAGACCGCCGACCCCACCGCTCTCACCCGATTCCACGCACTGGAAACCTTCGCATCTTTTCGTGTTCCTGCAAGGTGTGCCGGTCTTACAAGACTCCTCTTGTCTATCAATGGTCTCGCAAGGCTCCCCTCGGAACTGAGTTGGCCGGGTCAGCTGGGCGAACCTGTACTACGCGAAGAAAAGAAATAACGTTAACACAGTGCTCTACAATACACAGGTTCTAAGAAGCCAACGTTAGAGATTTTATGTGGTTTTCGTTTTTTTATCATCACGAAACAAAGGGAATGCCGAGCCTGACACCCGTTTGGGAGAAGACTTCTACTCGTCATTGCGTGAAGGGGCCACGTATTTGGTGTAAAGTCCCCGGGAGCGATGCCGTACTTACTCGTTTCTTCTGACAGGGGTCACAGGAGCTCCATGGAGTCCAGCTGGACAGTTCACAGTCTACCGGCTGGGGGGACCCCTGAACCGATCTCCCCCATCTCCTCTTAACAAAGCCAGCCTCGGCCGTTCTATTGAAACGTTCTCCATGGCTACGCGTGAGACAATGGATTCCACAAAAATAGCGAAATTAAAAGAATTCCAATATTTCAAACGCGATTATATTAAAATGTTTCACCTATCACAATAGTGGAACAGCAGTCTATCCCTAAACAGCTTCTCCTGCGGGAAGAGCTGAGTTAGCCCCGCATAATGCATAATGCAATAGCATGCAAAACATTAGTCTTTACAAGAGGCTTAGATGAAATGTAAGGGTGGTAGATAAGTGGAACAGCCTCCCAGCAGAAGTGGTAGAGGGTAATACAGTGAGGGTATTAAACATGCGCGGGATAGACATACGGCTCCTGAATCTAAGACGAGACCAACGACTGATTAAGGTTTGAGTCTTTACAGCAGGGAGAAGACTAGACGGGGGCCGAATGGGGCCGATCTGCCGGCAAATTCTGTATCTAATCCCTTTGCTAGTATCATTTGTTTCACAGATCGCTAGTGTAGTTAAAATGCGTTGTTAGAGATGAAATTTATATGTAATGCAAAATAACACATAGTTCATTGTTCAGTATTTACCACCAACAAAAAAGCCCTTTTTAACCCCATTATTTTTAGACTCATTGGTAACCGAGATAAGTTTTGTCCAAAAATACATGTAGCGTAAGAGACCTCCCAGTGCAACGTCATAGAACTGAGGACTTTTTTAAAAATAAAGTTTAATTAAAAGGACTTACCTTGGCTGATGGACAGTCAGAAATATAAAAATTACAGCAAACAAAATCATTTCAGACGGCGCCCCTCAGCATCACCCCGGACTAAAGGTTTTTAGCCGTGTTTTCTGTCCCCGCTGCAGATAACCATCAGCTTTCATCACACTAGGTAAATATTTATGAAGTCACCACGTTAACCATCCTGTCCTTGAACACCCAATCGCCTTTTCGCAAGTATGCCCCCTGCTGGGCAAATCAAATGAACACAGGGATAGCGGCGGAAACATTCTTTAGAATATTGCCATCCTCAGTTTCCCTTTTCTCACCATTCCGGGAATAGAATTAATGTTCCAAAGTTTTAAATTGGTAACTAAATTTATAAAAAAATAGTGATTTTGGAAAACAGATTTCAGATTCTTTTTGAAGTCTAAGCAGAACTCATATGAAGTATGTTTCCGGCATATTATTGTGTACACTCTGGTTGACTTCCGTGGCAGTAGTACAAAGCATGTGCAGGAAGTGTGCTTAAGTATGCTTCCTGTTTACACTTCCTGGTTTCAGTAGAGGCAGCTCGGGGGAGGAGCTAGATGAGACAAAATGAGTTACCTTAGTGTCATTACCCATATTTTTTTTTTAAAATAGGCACTTTAATACTTAAGAAAAAAAATTTGATTGGGGTTAATCTAAAGTGTGAAAATATTATAATTATTATTTCAAATTAAATAATCCTTTTCTTAAATTAATTAACAGGAAACCAACAAAGTTCTAGCTCAGCATCGGGCAGAAATGTAACCAGTATACGGACATTTCATGTTTGGGTGGATGGTCACAGCAAATGAGCGATAAATGAAAATGTATCAGGGACCTGAAGGGTTAAATCTAGGCTGTTTTTAGATGTGAAACATGAAGACGAATAACCTTTTCTCATTCTTTAGGGTTTATTGAATGACTTTCTTCCAGCAGACAGGTGAGCCAGCGCTGGATAAATATATCATAGATTATTGAATAGCAATCCTCCTAAATAAAAAAACGAGATAAAAATTGGTCCATTTTATCTCGTTCGATGGATATGGCTCAAAATATCTCTGTTTTTTTTAATCCCAGAGCCATAGAAGCCAGCCCATTGTATGTAGATTTTACTCTGACCTCTTGCAACAATGTTAATGATCGACAGATTACGAGAAAGATTTTCTTCAATCCAGTCAATTTCGATAAAAATGTAAAATAAGACAAATATTATGAGCTTCGGTTAAACGGGTCATCAGGCTTTGTCTTTAAAAAGGTTTGTTTTATTTCAGTAGTTTTTCAAACTTGCTTAGAAGTATATTTTTTGGGTTGTCACGGATGTGGCTGAAGAGCTGTCCATTCTTATCAACATTATGTTTGTTTGGGATAAATAGAGTCCTGCAATAAAATGTACAAAGTCTTGTACCAAAGGTCAAATGGGGTGCCATATTTACCATTTTTTCCCCTGTTGCTGACCATCATGTCGTAATGGATTACCTGGCAGTGTGTGATGGGTTAAACTCACAGAAGGCAATCAATGAATAATAATATTACTGTATACAGCGCTGGGGGGTTATATTACTGTATACAGCGCTGGGGGGTTATATTACTGTATACAGCGCTGGGAGGTAATATTACTGTATACAGCGCTGGGAGGTAATATTACTGTATACAGTGCTGGGGGTTATATTACTGTATACAGCGCTGGGGGTTATATTACTGTATACAGCGCTGGGGGTTATATATAAATGTATACAGCGCTGGGGGGTTATATTACTGTATACAGCACTGGGGGTTATATTACTGTATACAGCGCTAGGGGTTATATTACTGTATACAGCGCTGGGGGTTATATTACTGTATACAGCGCTGGGGGTTATATATTAATGTATACAGCGCTGGGGGGTTATATTACTGTATACAGCACTGGGGGTTATATTACTGTATACAGCGCTGGGGGTTATATTACTGTATACAGCGCTGGGGGTTATATTACTGTATACAGCGCTGGGGGTTATATTAATGTATACAGCGCTGGGGGTTATATTACTGTATACAGTGCTGGGGGGTTATATTACTGTATACAGCGCTGGGGGCTATATTACTGTATACAGCGCTGGGGGTTATATTACTGTATACAGCGCTGGGGGTTATATTACTGTATACAGCACTGGGGGTTATATTACTGTATACAGCACTGGGGGTTATATTACTGTATACAGCGCTGGGGGTTATATTACTGTATACAGCGCTGGGGGCTTATATTACTGTATACAGCGCTGGGGGTTATATTACTGTATACAGCGCTGGGGGTTATATTACTGTATACAGCGCTGGGGGTTATATTACTGTATACAGCGCTGGGGGGTTATATTACTGTATACAGCGCTGGGGGTATATTACTGTATACAGCGCTGGGGGTTATTACTGTATACAGTGCTGGGGGTTATGTTACTGTATACAGCGCTGGGGGTTATATTACTGTATACAGCGCTGGGGGGTTATATTACTGTATACAGCGCTGGAGGTTATATTACTGTATACAGCGCTGGGGGTTATATTACTGTATACAGCGCTGGGGGGTTATATTACTGTATACAGCGCTGGGGGTTATATTACTGTATACAGCGCTGGGGGTTATATTACTGTATACAGTGCTGGGGGTTATTACTGTATACAGCGCTGGGGGGTTATATTACTGTATACAGCGCTGGGGTGTTATATTACTGTATATGGCGCTGTGGGTTATTATTGTATACAGTGCTGGGGTTTATGCTCATGCAGAAATTATCATTTTTCATGGGACTTTCGCTTTAAGGTTCAGTTTAGGTTTCAATAACGTTTCTCTCTCTCTGCTGTCAATCTGTACAATTTATTTATCTGGCATCACAGTGTAATTTACCAAGGGGGTTACCTGAAGAGTTGAAGACAAATCCTTTGACTAAACCGGACTTGATGAGTCTCCTTGTTGTAATTCACGCACAAAATGAAGCCATAAGCGTTTTCTTTAAAATGTTTATTAAACAATAAATTAACACTTTCACTCAACATCCCATGTGACTTTCATATTAACCTTCTGTGACGCTCTCTTCTCTACCGTTGAATGCTTTCCATGTGAACGTAACAAATTACCTGCTACTCCTAACCGAAAGAAGGAAATGATTGTACTCACACATACATCATGGGCACACTACCTATTCCAGGGCCGTCCAACCTGCGTCCCTCCAGCTGCTGCAGGACTACATCTCCCATGATGCTCTTTCAGCTAAGGGGCTGGCTGAGGAGGATGGGGGATGAAGTCCTGCAGCAGCTGGAGGGCCGCAGGTTGGACGCCCCTGAGTCCTATTCTCTATAGTGATAGTGAGATACAGGTCTCGGCTTTCACACGTACAACATTAGGTCCGGTTGGGAGCAAAAGTGAAATAAAAAATATTATCGAAAGTAAAGATGAACAACAGCACCATAAGATCCACGGGGGGGAAAAACATTTCTTCGGAATCTTTATATTTGGTGTCCTTTGGCAAAAATTCTTTAGGTTTCCTGACACAAAGATAATTATTTTACTTTGTGACCCACCATATTTTTGTGTGTATGGAACAAGCAAATTACAATAGATTTAATTAAGTTTTATATGTAAATATAAATAATAATATTAATAATAAATATATATATTAATTCTTGGCTTGAAACTTGAATCTTTAGAATTCTGAAAAGCTTGGGTGATCCTGCTTTGGATTCTTTGAGTGGATCTGGGGTACAAAGCACTAAGTTCTGTGCTAAGCCTGAATTCTTTTAACCCCTTAATGACAATGCATTGTTTTCAATGGGTTTAGGGACCGCCCATTGTCCTTAAGGGGTTAATAGTATCTTTTCTTGACCCTATTAAGCGGTCGAGCTCCCTGGTCTCTTCAACCGGACCCATTTACACTATGGCAGGCCGTGCCGGGTCGGCACAGCACCCACAGTATGCTTTCGCACTCGGAAGAAGCATGGCAGCGATGAGGGGTGATGCTGCTGCCCTATGCCCAAGCCTAAGAATAACATGGCACTGATTATACGTCCCAATGAGAATGCTATGACAAGTGTGTCGGGATAAGATTCGGGTTCTGTTCACAAGCTCTCTCCTCTGTGTTGTCAATGTAGATTCTGGCTTGGACTTTAAAATATATCTATTTAATTTGACGACCCTAAAACCTTTTTAATGAATGAATGATAACTTCATTTTAGCCGATGCCAAGTCAAAACCAAATACTGCCAACGAGACCAACGACGGATTTGAGTGTCTTATTCTATGTTCACAGATAACCATTTCTGTAAACTTGAATGTGAAAAAAAGTTATAATGCGATAATTACACCGGAGTTTAGAGTAGATCACCCTAAATGCCGGTGCCTCGTATAGGACCCTGATTTAATATAGTCATAATTGATTTTGTTTGGGATATTATCATGACAGACGGCAACAGTCCTTTAAAGGTGTCAATTACATTATACCTATTTAGATAAAAAATGAATTAACCCCTTAAGGACAAGGGGCGGTCCCTAAACCCATTGAAAACAATGCATTTTGAGCCCATACATGTACGGGCTTTGTCATTAAGGGGTTAAAACTATTTATTTAATGCAATGTCCTCTCCTGAGATAGGACTAATATAGTCCATAGGCTTGGAATATGGGACGCTACACCATTGCTACCTTATCTAGGCACTAAGACAATGGTGGGCATTGTCATTCGGGAAATGGAGTATCTCATGTTCCAAACCTCATATCTACTATTCTTATTATCGGAATATTATGAAGAAATGCGGATAAAAGTGTAAAAAAAAAAAAAAAAAAAACACAACAAATTTAAATTTAGAGTGCCGGCTATGGTTGAAGAGCTCAGAATCCCAAAGTAATCACAATTTTGTGTGGGTTACATACATTGTGTTATTTCCCATGAACAAACAAAAGCATAATACAACGGTCCCCATTCATTTTATTCGTTTCTGACAAGCTAATTATTCTGCACTTGAAAACCGTGATGTATGAAACTTTAATATGATGACACCATTCAACCACCGAAAATGTTTTTTCTATTTTTGTTCTACAGTGTAATGGAAATATGAAAACATTTTTCATAATATTTATATTTACAAAATCTGTCGATTTTTTTTTTTTTATGATAATTACTTAAAGCCTTTTTTTTTTCATTTGAAGAGTTTAATGTTACGATTATAAAATAAAAATCCAAATTTCTTTTCTTTTTTTTTTTTTTTTCTTTTTTTTTGTTCTTTTTTTCCAATGTACAAAAGAGACAGAGATAAGTAATGTAATTATGGGTCTTTTTTTTTGTTATAACAAAATTCATGCCTCTACTGTTCCAGGAGAAAGTCAGATTTTTTTTTTGATTTTTTTTGATTTTTTTTTGTTTTCAAAATCCAAGTTTTAGAATCGATCCACGAGGCAAAAAGCCTGTCTTGGAAAATGGCACAAGAAGAAGGAAATGCTTGTCTGCATAGCTTTACAGCAGCATGGTATGACAGGAGGAAAAAAATACCTCCGATTTTTTATTTTTATCTGAAAAATTCCTTTTCGCGTCAGCTTTGTCTCGTGTTCAGTAGATCGCCTGGCCTACAAGGATCATGAAGGTTCATAGGTTCCTCAGTCAGGTCTCTCAAGGCCAGAGAGGCAACGTTATAAAAAAATTATATTATATCATCTTCTAGTATACCCAGCCTTGTCAAAGTTTTGATTTTTTTTTCTTCTCCCAAAAATGTGAATTGCAAAAAATACAAAATAAAAACAAACCATTTTTGAGTGACGAGATGGGTTGGGGGGGGTGTTGACTGTAGAAGGTAAACAGTGCAAATGTCATCCTCATATTCCACTTTAAGAGTTTTAGTATTACCTATTCATAAAAAAAAAAGTAAGGAAAAAGTGTAGTATGGTACTAAACTCCTCAAAAAGGATGTCTGGTTAAAAAAATATTAATTATGAAAAAAAAAATTGAAAATCAACTCCCTCAACAGAGATTTACGGTCCATCTGTGTTAGAGATCCTGTGTCGCACCGACTTTGCCATCAAACTCTTCCGATCGGTACATTGGTAAAACCCATCGCGACGGTCCATTGAAAGAATGTTGCAGTTTCTGTTTGCCGGCCGAGAGGTTCAGTCGAGTCTTGAAAGCGCCATATGCTGTATATAGCGCTATTTCTTAGGTCTTTTGATCTGGGCATAGACAGCTTCTTCTGATCTGGTCTGAGGACGACAATGAATAAAGGTATTATTAAATGTCACGTTGAAGGTTAGCCCGTTGCATGATCTTGTTCAGATAAAATCCGAATATTTTCGATTGGTATCTGTTTACTCGGAACTGCGGCAAATCACTTTTTTTTACCATAGTATTTGTATATTTGTATTAAAATATGCTTAAAAATGTGAGCAGAAATAAATAAATAAATCACAGCCATTAATAAAGCCATTTAATGTCCTATTGTATCAATACAACCCTACTAAGCAGTGATTACTCAATACCATCCCAAGAAAAGTCTATCTCTTCATAGGGCAATGCCCACTCCCCAGCCATGTAATAATTGATTTTGAGACTATTATTGTTCGTTCATTTGGCCCCACTATGCCAATCGCTCCATTGGCTCCTTATATGTTCCAGAATTCAATCCAAACTCCAGACCCTGAATTATAGCTTCAAAAACTCTGCACTATAATGTCTAATGATAATGCCCCGACCTTGCTTCCTTCCTTTAGCTATACCTCCATAAACATAAATTTATAAACCGTAAAAAATAATATTAAAATAATAATAAATACTACTACTACTACTAATAATAATAACAATAATTCATATAATATAATAATTTGTAATAACATTTAGAATCTAGACATATTTCGCCATGGTGCGACATGGTTTAATACAATCTTTTATAAAATCATTGTAAAAATAAATATGCAAAAAAAAAAAAATATATATAGCTTTATATTTAACTCCAATTTTCCAATTTTATTTATTATTTATATTATTTGTATACTTTATGTTCCCATTTTCTTTCTATTTTGTTTCTGTGAAATACAACATAAAGTAAGGCACGTAAAATAAAATTATGCTAAAGAAGTCATAAATGACCTCTTCATATGTGTATTAAAGGATTGGATATATTTAGATATTATATATATATATATATATATATATATATATATATATAATATCTAAATATATCCAATATATATATATAATATCTAAATATATCCAATATATATATGTAATATCTAAATATATCCAATATATATATGTAATATCTAAATATATCCAATATATATATATATATATATATATATATATATATATATAGTTCTGGTATGGATATCTAGAAATCGTAAACAATTAGAAATATTTTGATAAATATGTACATTACTATTTTTTATTTACTATTACTAATGATTTATATTACTAAATTGCCCAGTGGAAACTTTATAAATGTATGCTGAATCCAAGATACAGAATCGCCCGGCCAGTTCTTAAAGACAATGAGATAATATTGATTTTTCTACATTTTTCAATTATCTATGATTGCCTCCATATGTTAACATGAGAAGTAAAAATATAATTTTCTGGATGAAATGTCAAGGTTTTTCAAGTATGTCAAAGCACATCGAGTAAATCGGATCAGGGCGCAGAACACGTGATTGAGTCATGCAACAATGGGGCGTGAGCGGGGAAGAAATGTAGGGAAGAAAAAGAGATGGAAGGAGAAAAGTAAGCAGCGGCGGGTGTAGCTCGACAGATAGGCCAAAAAAAAAAATGACGCATGCAATAAGAATAAGAGGAAAAAGGACAGATACCTACCCCAAGCTTTGCTATCTAGCTACCGACCTGGGGGCATATAGTATCACCGCTTGGCTCACCTAGGTCAGTGCAGGAAGAGGCCTGAGGTGCATCAGGCTAAAATACAAGAAGATAACAGAAGTTGCAAGAAAAAGATGTCAGAGTTTAGTAGAAAAAAGAAGCAGAGGAAGCTATCACCCAAATACAGATTTCCCCTACACTAAATCAGCCATTGTGATATATTTTTCATGTTTGAGTGTCTATAAGTGGTATATAAATACAGTATATGTTTATAAATAAGCATTTTTGAAACGAGAAAGCGAGACTTGACTATTTCTCTATCATTTCACAAACAGGAAGTTGCATTCATTAAAAGCAGGAAGTAAGAGTACAAATAAAAAATGGCTGCTCCCATCTTGCTTGAAAAATGATACAATTTAAAATGTAGAAAAAATATGTGAGTTGAAAGGTCCAGATGTTCCTTACACGGCGCATTCAGTGGAATTATTTGTGGATTGGGGCTTTTATCCACAAAAAGGGTAAAAATTGACTGACAATGACTTATGAACTCTATATAGAGGAACGGACTTCATTAGCATCGCCATAAAGCATCAGCTCAGTGCGGTGTTTGAGCCGGGAAAGTCACACAAAATATCACGTGACTGACAGCAATGGCCGCCTGCAGATAAAGGGAGTTTATTGGAACAAAACAAGATAACTCTACAGGTTTAATTAAAACCAGAAAAAATATATTTTCTGGTTAAAAAACGCAGAAAGAAAGCATTTCTACATTTCCTTTAAAATAGCTTTTTTTTAGCTGAATGTGTGTCAACCTCTGTAATTGTCTTGGGAATATGACTAATTTTAATATCTAAGAGTAACTTACTGCATCTTGTTCTACATTTTTACTCGGGCTTCCGAAGCCTTCTTCAAAGATGTCGTCTGCGTTGGGATCACTTGTGTGAGACGCTGACGATTTCGATGGGGAGCTCTGCCTCGGGGCCGGCGTCGGCGCTGTGTTTAGAGATGACATTGGCAATAATTAAGAGCCGCTTCCACGTACTCAAAAGCAAACATCGAGCGGCGGCGGAAGGACGTTTAAAAACTTGTTTACCGCACGCATTAACCCCTTAAGGACAATGGGCGGTCCCTAAACCCATTGAAAACAATGCATTTTGAGCCCGTCCATGTACGGGCTTTGTCATTAAGGGGTTAAAATGACATTGAGAAGTAACTGTTTTGGAGGACACGCTTAGGTAGAGATAAAAGAACCATTTGTTAGACATTAGATAAAAAGGACGGCGATGCCTATGAAATCCATATTTCATTTTATATTACAGATTTGCCTGCCAGAATTTAAACAGACTCCATCAAATTCTTTTTTTTTTTTTGGAAATCAGTGGCTTGTTACTAATAATTTTACGTTCGCAGCCTGTTCTCCGTCTAAAGCGGCTGGGAAGTATTTTTCATATAGAAACAAATACATTTATCATCCGTCGGAACTTCGCGCGGGGAGGAACATTCGAGCCGTCCTTTTTTTATTATATTTGGAATAAATATGCAAGAGAAAGATTGAATCTCTTTTTTTTTCTGGTTCAGGTGATGCGTTTTATATCAACAGATGTAGGAATTGTTAATTTATTGCCTGCAGAATGAGGGCAGTTTATGCAAATCGATCAAAAACGTTACAGTGTGCCATAAAAATCGTTTTGGGTAAAACAATGCGTAAGGCTGGAAATATACAGAGCCGTGCTTAAAATTGCGGTGAATTTATTGATTTATTTGCGGATTGCGACTTTTATCCACAAAAGGGTAAAAAATTCTAATGTTCTTTTTATGTGTGTGACATGGGGGCATTTCAGGGGATAAAAGATGCCTTCTAGGAGCCAAAGGGTTGCCTTTGCCAATGTTAATTCATCATTAACATTACAGGCACGTGGAAAATTGTCTGCAATGTTATTTTTCACTTTGTTTTCATCTTCTGATCTCTTCGTGATGGAAGGGGAACTAAGAGAAGGTTATTGAAGTGTGTTGGAGGGAATGTGTGGCCACTGAGGAGAAGACTTCCCAAGCAGATCGTCTTAAATGCTGAGTCAACTTAAACCATGTTCATGCTGTCTATTGAATATGGTATCTATTACATTCAATTTTTAACCCCTTAATGACAAAGCCCGTACATGTACTCAAAATGCATTGTTTTCAATGGGTTTAGGGACCGCCCATTGTCCTTTAGGGGTTAAGTCTGTTTTAGAAGGTGGCATATTGTGGCCAAGTGTGGCGTGAAGCCTAGGGCAGCTCCCCAGCTAAGATATGTCATGTCATGTCATTGAGCCGAGGGGTTATTTGACTTTGTGCGAGTAGAAAGTCATAAATAGGCAGTCGGCTCCTACGAAGGGGTCAGCTAATATCCAATTGAGGAACACAAGGTCATTCCGATTAGAATGGTCCAAGACGCAGTTTGTGTCACAAGACATGGGGTGGGAAAGGCTGCAGGTCGCCTTGCGTGGTCACATTTGTTAGATATCTTATATTGTGTTTAGTGCTGTTTGCCCATTAAATATTTAACATTTGCCAAGATGATACCCACAGAGTCTTTTCTCTTGGATTATATGGAGCAGGTACTTTAAAAAGCATAGACCAGTGTGTTATCATGCAGAAAAATGCAAAATGGAGCCTTTCCTCTTCTGAAGCATAATAATTAAAATATGTTAACTCTAACCTAGAATGTATATTCTATATTGTATAGACCATGTGTTAAGGACTTTTGTTTTTCACATACCAAATCCTAAATTCAAATATCTAAATGGCGGTCCACCCTCTCAACTATTTAAACCATCTACGCAACTCAGCTACAAGCACTTGGCCAATCTGCCTTTCAACAAGTTGTTCCCAAATGGCTACCCCATGACAGGCTGATTCAGCACATATTAGTTCTTCTTCAGAAAGTTAGGTTTTTAGTGTGCAATCTCCAAGGATATGGAGGTCTAAGGAACTTGGGTTGATAGCGGGGTCAGCACCAGTAGCACTCACGTGAATTTGTAGACGGTGATGTGGAAGTCATCGGCGTCAAATTTAACTGTGAGATATCAAAGTCGTCGCAGTCGTCTGTGTCCTGAGCCAACCCAACTTTGTCGAAATAACTTGAGAAGGCCTCTGAGGTACATGAAAGGGAAGGCTGGTCCGGCTGTCTTGATGGCACCGGGGGAGGATTTACCATCTGAAAATCTTTAAACATATCTTTCTCTAATTTCTGTCCGGGTCGCAGTGGACTCGATCGCATGGAGTCACTAGTTGGTTGAACAGCGGCTACAGGAGCGCTAGTACCTTGAAACATGGCTGCTTGAAAAGGCAAAACAGTTTGTGTTGGCATGAAGGCAGTGGGTGGAAACTGGCCAGGCAGAGTCGGCCATGGCGGTTGTTGAGTCGGGTAAAGGCCTGGCGGAGCCCAAGCTATCGTTTGGCCTCCCTGCATAACCTGAGCAACGTTGGGTTGGCCACCCAGGACCATCTGTGGTTGAACTAATGGTTGTTGCCCCCAAAAGGAAGGTTGGACAGCTCCCATTGCAACGTAACCTTTAAAAAACAAAAGAATATATTGGTATATCACTGTACTGTACATACTCATGCTTTCATTTTGCTTTTTTGTTCTTTTTTTTTAACGTTTACATTCATTTGAAAGAGAACACGATTTTACGGACATCACTTGTCATGAAGGACATCACAGTAGCCAGAATTGAATCACTAGGGTGTACTTCAAACACATTAGCTGTCAAATTTCAATTTTCCAAAGAATGATTTTCAGGCAAAGCGTTCTTAACAGCCTTCTTAGAATTAAAAATAGTCTCCCCTTTATCAGCACTATTTCAATTAATCATGTCTTGTAACTCTTGACTTTAAGCCTTTTTTTTTTTCTAGAGGGACACATACTCTACCCAACTAAACAAAGAAGAGCCATTTATATGAATACTGCATATAGACACTGACATAAGTGAAGGGTTAATTTAAAACTGACATATCAGTGGCACCATATATCATGTTTTTAATACACCAGACAGGAATCCTATGCATATATAATGTTTTGTTCACCCGTGAGTGTTTTGTCTAGACTCATCAGTAAAAAATGAACATTTATTTTATTTTGACACTCAGCCAAACCGAACATGTCAATGACGCCTTTAACCCTTATTTATGGCCCAAAACATAAAATTATTTGAAAAAGACCCTACACAAAAGGTAAAAACTGTATATATATATCTTACAGGCTATGGAGGATTCTGGATCCTAAATACCTTCCTTCTACTACCCTCCCATAGACTGTCACAATATATATATATATATATATTCATATACAGTATATATATATCCTTGTATATATCTCAGTGTTTGGAGGCTACATTATACCTTCCAATAACTTAAAAAGGGTCCTATCAAGTCTATGGATGCCATTGAAGTCTAAGTGGCAAACACTGAGGGCCACAGGTGCCCAAGAGTATTTACATATGCACCTATGCAATCAGAGGCCATATCTAAAGCTGCCGCCATTGGGCAAAGATGGATTTATTGGATTTGTTTTTGGTTTTATGTCTTTTATCCTTTTGCGTCCGGCTTTTATTTTTTCATTTTTTGAATTAGTTTATAATTTTTGGGGGCTAATTGCAGGTTAATGACTCTTCTGCATGTGAGAGTTGTTGCAAGTCAAGAGTTTCTGCGAGCGCTAATTGGGAAACGTTGCTGCTAGAAATGTTTTACTCTCCGGTAAACTAGTTAGTGAATAAACCCCAACTCGCGGAAGGCCCAATTTGGGGACGTAACATTCTTACTGTCGGCAGCGTGTTGGCAGAGCCACGGCGTTAGGAGTTTTAAGACAGAAATCGAGAAATTGTGCAGCTTCTCTGCTTCTGTCTACAGCGAAGGGTCGAAAATGGGGAATATTTGTTTAAAGAGTATCTATCGGTGAAATGATTTGGTGATATTTGCGGCGTTCTATCTGCTAATCATTTGGCCACAAGATGTCAGCGTTGGCTAAACTTGTGGCTTCGGATTCGGAATAAACATTCTCACGTTCTTTATTAATCGATGAAACTATCTGCTAAAAAATTTAAACAAAACTGTAGTCATTAATATTTAGACCTGAATAAATGGCATCATTTTTCACATAAATAAGATGTAGCTTTGATACAGCAATAATTTTATTTTGCATGACTGTGTTCATTCCAGCCGCAATCACAATATCCGGCTGTTTCTATATACATTATCGGGGCTTTTAGGGCTGTAGAACTCTGCGATACCCTCATACCCCGCAAACATTCCGAGCGCCTAGAAAAGGGGGGATCAGGGGAGGAAAGAGGGACATCAGGGGAGGAAAGAGGGGGGGGATCAGGGGAGGAAAGGGTGGATCAGGAGAGGAAAGAGGGGGATCAGGGGAGGAAAGAAGGGGATCAAGAGAGGAAAGAGGCGGATCAGGAGAGGAAAGAGGGGGATCAAGGGAGGAAAGAGGGACATCAGGGGAGGAAAGAGGGGGATCAGGGGAGGAAAGAAGGACAGAGGGATTTGGGGCGGTATGGTGTCCTATATTTACAACACAATAAAAATGTGAAGTTTAACAATCACAGAATCCAAATCTAAGATTCTGTTATATAAATAACTTTATATATTTAGATATTTAAGTTTAATATCAACAACACAAGTATATGACAATATAATATATATATATATACTTATTTACTAATATCGTTATTTGTTAATCACTCAATGTTTTCTCAAATATGTAATTAAAATATTTAGAATTTTCCTTCAAAAATCAGATAACTCTTGTGTTTCTATGGTAATACGCAACTCCTTAAGTATGCTTCACACCCCTGTGGCTAGATGTGGTTAAAAAAAGCAAACATATTAACCCTTTGAGATCAGTTCGAGTTACACTTTGTAACTTAATCTGTCCATTTAAACAAATGAGATTATTTTGTTGCCTTCATTGGCCGCTGGCGAAGGATCGATACTAAATCTTCTAGCCAAAGGTCATTGATAGATTTTTTTTCCCATCTTCTTGTAATTTGTCTGCCCCCTAATCCCCAGAAGCCTGATTTGCGGCCGTGCGCTATAACTTATGTCTCCTTCTCCAGGAACGGGTAGAACTATAAGCCTAATTATAGCCGAAATCCCCTCCGTTATACAGAGGGGGTACGCTGGATGAAATCTCCGCGGAATCTACATGCAGTGAAACGTTCTAACAGCGTTTTCATGCGCGGAAACCTTTCCAATGTCACACCGAGGACGCTCAGAATGAATGTATTTATAACATTTCTATGGAAATGAATGCATTATTCATTGTCATAAAAGTGAATTTGGATAAAATTGTCCATTTCTGACTGCTGTGATTGTCACTTCTGACTGCTGATGTCATGTAAAGGTGCAAATTACCCCCACGGAATCAATGATCTGTGGCAAAAGGTGGCAAAACCAGTATATACTAAATAATTCCTGTTTTGATCTTATTTCTCCTCCAAAAAACAACGTGTAACGATGACGGCCATGCCGCTGGAATAATAGGAGTTGTAATTCCGCAAGTACTGGAGAGCTAGGCTCTTGTCTACCCACAATTAAAATACTTCTAATTATTATAAGGACCTTATTCATTGTTTTTACGACATTTCTACAAGGTGTCGGGAATGGAAAGTCTGGAAGAGGAAAGGTGGCTGCTATGAATGGCATTAGCTGGGGTGTTATTTTCCAGGGCTGGGGTGGGCTTTCTTTCACCTGATGGTAAATGAGGGTTGTAAGGAAGGGTTCCAAACATGGGAGCGGTTGCAGGGAAGAGCTGGGAACATGTCATAAAAGCATCACCTGGAGTCGCAGGAGTCTGAAAAAAAATAAAAAAAATAAAAAAATTAGAAAAATAAAACATATTTCGTCAAGAATCGCTAAATTACTACACAACACAGGTTACTGTATAACAATTAATGTATAATAATGTGTACAGTGCTAAAAGTGGTATGGTTAACATAGCAACCAATGAAGCATTTCTATTGGCTACTCTAGTATTACATCATTATACCTAAATTGCGCTTCATGCTCAGTTGTCAATTTTTCCATCCAATGACCTCTTTCGGGGCCATGGATTTTTCCTGGATGGATTGATGGCAGCGCAGCTGACGGTCCGAGCAATGAGAGCTGGAATAATCCCTGTTTCTTTTACACTTAGTAATTTTATTTACAGTAGGTGGGTGGGGAGTGGGTGGAGCCAGGGGAGTGGGTGGAGCTTATTGCTCCCATCTAGATCTATAGGGCTGTACAGAGGCTCGTAATCAGCTGTGGTTTCCGGGTGAACTCAGATACTGACTGGTGTCGGGTATTATACTTTTTAATTATTAACTAATGTCTATTTATTCTCAGCTTGGATGGCTCATGAGAGACGAGCTTTGGCCAAAATACGAAATAAATAATCATATCGGGAACATTGTCAGCAGTGGATTTTGCTGGCCTCAGGATCCCTGTAGCACCACTGCTCAGTGGTCTAGTTATGTAGAAGATTATTGATCTCCACGATCACAGCCTCCATAGTTAATTTCTGCCCTTTCTTAAAAGTTGGGAGCTGGGATATGACATCATATCCTGGCGTTCAGCAATAAAGATGGCGACGTGGAACACTGACCATCAAGGAGTCTTTTTTAACTACCATACCTCCTAGGAAAGCCCTTTAGCTAAAGGAAAAAAATAGGGGTTGGCTCCTCCCACTGCTTACACAGCCCTGCCCACTGAGGACTAGCCCCACCTCCCTGAAGCAGTTTCCTGCCTGGCTGCTGGAGAGAGAGGGACAGACCCTAAGGCCAGTCAGTATGCATAAGAGGTCCCTATGTATGCTCATAATTATTTCATAATTACATTTAAAGCATTAAAATATTATACAGTATGATCATTTATTTTTTCCCCCCTGCAATTCCAAGTTTTTTAACATTCTATATTTTTTTTTGTAATTTTATTTTATTTCATTTTGTTGGGTTTTTTTTAACCAATTTTAGCCTTTATCTAAAATGAATACTACACATCCGGTGTATACTTACAGAGGGAGACGTTATGTCAGGAGGAGTAGACATATCTCCAAAAAGCGCTAATTGGGTAACAGCCTAAGAGAAAACAAAAAGTGATAAGAAAAAAAAAAAACATTACTGATTTCTTATAATACATATATATATATATATTTTATTTATTATAGACCTAATATATACTGATTTAATGCATAATGAGATAGACCCAAATATTCACATACAATTGTTTTGAGGTTTTTTTTGCAAAAAGACCTGGCATGCTACCTGCTGGCATTCAAAAGGTTAAAACAATAGATTAACATCATATGTTTAACGTACCATGAAAACTCTTCAGCTTACAAGTACTGTATGTACACAGTGATACAAATGAAACCATGCATGTATTTACAAATTAAAATGGGCAAAACCTTTCATTTGATTGAAGTTCTAAAAATTATTTATAAAAATTATTCAAAATATAAAATTGAAGAATCTTTTTGTAGAGCGGACTGATTTAGCCAGTTTTAACTTGGAAATGCTTTTGGAAAATCATCCTACTACTGTTTTTTTTTATGATCAAGCACACCCATAATTGGAAAGTTTCTATGAATATTATAAAACAATATTCATTGCCATGGAAATTTAAAAAATAAATAAATATATATATATATATTGTTTGGGGTCACTGAGCTGTTCAGAAGAAAATTTGAAGCCATGTAACATAATTGCAAAAGAGTTTTCTAATGTTCAATTAGACTTTTAAACCCAAACTTGGATCAGCAAACACAGCGTGCCATTGGAACACAGGAGTAATGGGAGTGATAAAGAGTCATTGGGACACAGGAGTGATGGGAGTGAGAAAGGGCCAGTGGGACACAGGAGTGATGGGAGTGATAAAGGGCCATTGGAACACAGGAGTGATGGGAGTGATAAAGGGCCATTGGAACACAGGAGTGATGGGAGTGATAAAGGGCCATTGGAACACAGGAGTGAAGGGAGTGATAAAGGGCCATTGGAACACAGGAGTGATGGGAGTGATAAAGGGCTAGTGGGACACAGGAGTGATGGGAGTGATAAAGGGCCATTGGAACACAGGAGTGATGGGAGTGATAAAGGGCCATTGGAACACAGGAGTGAAGGGAGTGATAAAGGGCCATTGGAACACAGGAGTGATGGGAGTGATAAAGGGCCATTGGAACACAGGAGTGATGGGAGTGATAAAGGGCCGTTGGAACACAGGAGTGATGGGAGTGATAAAGGGCCATTGGAACACAGGAGTGATGGGAGTGATAAAGGGCCGTTGGAGCACGGGCGTGATGGGAGTGATAAAGGGCCATTGGAACACAGGAGTGATGGGAGTGATAAAGGGCCGTTGGAACACAGGAGTGATGGGAGTGATAAAGGGCCGTTGGAACACAGGAGTGATGGGAGTGATAAAGGGCCATTGGAACACAGGAGTGATGGGAGTGATAAAGGGCCTCTGTAGGCCTATGAAGAGATTCCATTAAAAATCAGCCGTTTCCAGCTACAATACTCAATTACAATTACAACATTAACCCCGTCTGCGCTGGATTTCTTGTTATTTTAATGGACAAAATTTGCATTTCTTTCAAAAACAAGAAAATGCCTGTGACCCCCAAACTTTTGAAGCATAGTGTATCTGTTTACAGTCCACATATACAAAACCACACTGAAAAATACAGCAGCCGCCCAATGATTGATGTCATTTATTGTTACATAGAAAAAAAAAAAAAATGCTCCGCGAATTAATAATTTACCGTGCACTTGACCTCATTTAAAAGACGGCAGCTTTTCTTTGGAACGCCCTACTTAAAATCATTTAAAAACCTGAACATTCATTCTGCTAAAACTAAACAAGGGATTTAAATACTGGGAATGAATCCAAAATAGCAAGAAAAAAAAAAAGAAAAAGCGAGACCTTTCATTTCTACCTTTTTATAAATTTTTTACATTTTTTTCCTTAATTAAAGAAGTATGTGACAAATGGAATCCAGTGTTTGATAAGTTCAGGCAGAACAGATGCTTATCGGGAGATTTTAGCCGCTATCCATAGCATCGGTTGAGTCCCTGCCTGTCCGCGGATATAGCAGATAGATGTCTATCTTGGATGAGTTTTTTTTCCCCACACAAATTATACGGAGTTAAATTCACAATAAATTATAGCTCGCACCCATCATAATTAACTATGCATAATATATCGGTCAGTGAATGCAAATGAGGTCGCTGTTTTCACACCATATTTTATTTTACTAAATAAGTATAAATTAACAGATTTATTACAATGATAAAACAAATCAGTAAGGTGGGCTTTGTTGGTATTATATTCTAATTAATTATTATTAATAATAATTATTCTTTATTTATTGAGCGCTAACATAGTCCGCGGTTCAATATAACTGTGGAGTGTTTAACAAAAAGGAGATCAGGACCCTGCCCATGATCTAGCCTGGCTTGTGAGCTTACACTTTAATAACTTGATGCAGCCTTATTTTCATCATTTTTGTCGGGAGACACTTAAATGTTGTGGGCCACAAAACCAAGAATGTTTCTGTTTTTAATGTTTTTAATGAAAAATATTACAAAAATAATTCTGATGTGGGTTGTTTACTGCTAGAGTAATCAATCTTTATTTTTCCATATATGCCTAGCAGATGATCATCCACAAGGGAACCTGGACCGTCGCTTATAGCCCTTTGTCAAGTGGGGGGCTCACAAGGTGCACAATAGGCTCCCAGAGTAGCGCATGATGAAGTGAGGAAGCCTAATTGAGCAGCCAATCCTTTAAGTCATTTTAATCTCGGTCGCTATCATACCTGTGAACACTCGGGCTCCTTGTGGGTTGCGGGTAGGAGGTCCCGCTGATGTTGGTGGGTGGTCCTGCTATTGGTGGGCGGTCCCCTGATGTCAGTAGGCGGTCCAGCGATATAAGTGTAACATTTTTAGAGGGCAAGTGGGCGGGGAGTGGGCTGGGTACACATTTTGCTCTGCTGACGGTACATTGGGAACTATCCCCGTCCCATGCGCAGCTAGGGGGTCCCTCCCATGCTCAGCTAGGGGGTCCGTCCCATGCTCAGCTAGGGGGTCCATCCCATGCACAGCTAGGGGGTCTGTCCCATGCGCAGCTAGGGGGTCCTTCCCCATGCCTCCCAATCTTGAGTTTGATGTCGAAAAAGCAAATTTCATACAGAGCGCAAAATTATTCAATCGCATTTCATGTTTTATTTTCCCTTTTAAAATGTATTGTTTAGAGCTCAAACCTGGCATTTACGGCAGGAAATTATATATTTTTTATATGTATGTTAACGATCAGCTAAACAAACTCTGGTCGGATGATGGCTATTAAGGCAATTTTTTTATTTCGTGCTTAATAATTAACTTTAGCCATTGCCAAGAAAGCTACATTTTTCAGATGTGTTGTTTATGGAATGTGATAAAATGACATTGATTTTGCCAAAGTGAATAAACAAAGATTTTTTTTTTTTTTTGTGGGTAATATTAATAAGGAATGATGCATTTCCTCAAAAGGTTATTGGACTGGAAGACTCCATTACTTATTCCATTACATTCAGTAAAGAAAAATATATCAATTTTAAACACAAATAGAAACAACTGGATTTGCCAAATTATGCCATAAATTCAGCGCTATCCTCCAAATCAGCTGGGATTAAACTATATTGTAGGAAGTGATATTAGAAAGTATATCACGTATCGATTGTGAACATTTTATCTACAGTTATTTGCAATCATTTCACAAAAGGAAGTCAGGAATGCCCCAATATGTATGGATTTTACATAAAAACAAGAAGTCCAAATAGGGATGTAAAAGTCATAAGACATTAATTGCTGCAAAAATCCATGCATTTTAGGCTTAGCAGGTAATAAAGGTGACTGAGTAACACGTATGAAATCAAAGGTGAGTTCTGATTGGCTCCCAGAAGCCATAATAATGAATTTCATGGAAACACAGAATTTGACGGCAGCTCAGCCCTGTTCGGCCCCCGTCTAGTCTGCCCGACTCTCCTGGTGTAAAGACTCAAACCTTAATCAGTTGTTGGTCTCACCATATGCCTGTCGTATTCCTGTTTAAATTACCTCACTGTATTAGCCTCTACCACTTCTGCTGGGAGGCTGTTCCACTCATCTACCACCTTCTCAGTAAAGTAAAACGTACCCTTTATTACGTCTAAGCCTCTGACCCTCTAGTTTTAGACTATGATCTCTTGTTTTAACATTGCTCCAATTGGCTTGGAAAACTTTTATAAGGCAACATGACCTTGAGGATACTGAGCATTCGCACTGCTGTGATCCAAACGAATCTCCTGTAAGCAATTTTTTGTTCTCCTTAGCTAAAACATAATTAATCTTAAAAAAATTTTGTGCTGAAGATAAGGCACTCAACAAATCTTTTTTCACTTAGGTTCCTCCAAAACATAAATCCGCCCCCGAGGATCCTGTTTTACGCAAATTAAGAATTAATTTTAAAAAAAAATCTGGGAACTTGAAATTTAAAGCAATAGGAGAATGGATTATGGGTTATCGGGTAGCATATTAGGTAATGTTGACCGGTTGCCCACGAGGCATTAGCCTGGTATGTCAAATTTTGTGCTGTTTACAGAAAAACATGGAATTAAATAAATCAAAAAGAGTTGGATCAAAAGAATTCACAGATTGATTAGAGATTACTGTATATTAAAAAATTGAACCCCATGATTTGCGGTCGCTGATTTATTGAGAATTTAAATGTAATTTTGTTCAAATACTGATTATGCGAAATCTAGTCGCTGTTTTCTTGACCGAGGCCTCCCTTACCTCGTTGACATCACAAGGGTTGTCGTCAAAACTTATCAAGTCTGTGGTCTGTAACAGTAAGGAATGGTGGATGAAAATGAAAAGTAATGAATAAAATAACCTGGAATAATGAAAATGAGCAGGGGTGAGAATGAAAAACGTACATTATGGGACAAAGACGATACCACCAAAATAATGTAAATGGTTATAAAATATAATGAGATGTATTTAGGTGAACAGTCACAACTTTTAGTACTTTAGTAATTATTATAACTTACTATAACTTTTTACCTGTCAATCAGACAAATCGTTCTCATCCTCTACCCTTCAACAACCAAACAACAACCATCAGCAGCACCAATCATGGTGTAGACATAAGGTGGATTTATAATAAATATACATTGTTTATAACACCATAAAAAATGGAGGATTTTGTCATAAGCGACGCGTTAAAATCCAGCTTGGATATATAAATGTTGGAAGTAGGGGCAATGCATTGGGGAAATATAATATATTATTATAGATATTCATTTGGTGGTTATTTTAATGGGTATTGATATACTCTTTGTGTTTGGTTTTAAAGTCGTATCTTAATCATGAGCAGGCATAATGACGCACGCAGGGTCACAGAAGAAAGGACACAAGATAAGCAATAAGTCAGCAAAGCCACCAGCTGCATAATCTGTCCTGCTCAAAGCGATTGTGTCATCAAAAAACATACCTTTTGATGTTATAAAAAGTGCTGCATAAAATGCAATCGAGTCGCAATTCTTTTTAGTGTTTAATAGGTTTTCATTACTATACTATACAGATGCCAGCCGGGCGTACAGCCCAAAAGGAGAAGGCTTGTCTATAAAGGGGTTAATTGGACACATTGGAACATAGAAGCATAAAATTTGGTTCTCAGTAAGAACGATTCAGCCCATCTAGTCTGCCCATTTTTCTCATGCATGAATAAATTCCTTTCCTATATTAACATCTACCACTTCTGCTGGAAGGCTTTTCCCAGCACCATTCAGCAATTCACATAACTAATAGCTCTCCATGTTTGACCCGGAGTCTCCTGATGAAGCTCTGCCTCCCTGGGTCTCCGGGTCACCTTCCCCCTTCTCCAGACAGGGTTGTGGTGTTTGGCAGTGTCCACTCCCAGCCCACTTAAGTCTATCAGGGGTTAGCTCCGCCTCTGTGCACAGCTAGTCCCACCCCATTTGTGGCTAGCCACATCTTGTGCATGGTTATCGCTTTCGTATGCATGGCTAGCTCCGCCTCCACAACCAGCTAGCCATGTCCTCTCACGAGGCCCCTCCCCCAGAGGGAGAGCTCCGCCTATCCTAACCCCAGATGTTCCTAGATATGGTAACGCACACAAGCGCTATAGAAGGAGCATAGGGGGAATCAAACCATGGTGGAAATAAACGCTACAGAATTTCATCACATATCTATCATAAAACCCAGTGTTTATTAGATATCCGGTGTATTACTTGGCTTTTCATCTGTAAAACTATACGCTGATGTTCCATTTTTTGGCATCGTTTGACGTTTAGCAGATTCCTGGTTGAAGCCTCAATGAAGACATTTTCTAATGATGTCGATTATTTCCCGGTATCGGGGACATTGTTAGCATACAAGCCAGCGCTCCGAGAGCAATTACTTCCCTTTCAACGTTACTTAGAGTGACATTTTTAAAGATAATGAACATTGCCACTCCGTTTTTTTCTGAAGATTTAGATACAGAACACATGTCACTACAGCCATATTAAAAGAATTATTACAAATGTCACAGTCGTGTTTGACAGGCGCCGGCTCAGTTTGTACGAAGATGTGACAGTCATATCCATCGCTGGAAAAATACCTTTTACAGAGAAAGAAATATCAGGATTCCATTACGTCTTCTTGGACACGTGGCCAGTGGCTGATTTATCTTCATCACTGTCCTAGGCCTAACATAAGCCTATGCCCCTGTGCTCCACAGTCCTTACTGTTGCATGCTGGGACATCTTAGGATGTGGCACTTCACCTTTTAAGAACGCATGGTGCAGGGTGGAAAGAAAACCCACCCTCCATATTGCATGCCTCTCAACTGTCATGTTGACTTGGGATAGTCCCCGATTTTGCCACTCTATCCCGCCAAGCTCTACCTCTGTCCCGCTCATTGAGACAGAGGTCGAGCTTGGCGGGACAGCGGTATTGGGGACTGCAAGAATGCATGCTGAGCATGCTCAGGATTGTGTGCCTGCGCAGTAGCGCTTCATGTTTGAGTGACACTCTACCTCTCAACCCAAAGTGTTAATGAGCCAGTTGAGGAGATCAGTAATCTCCCTTTCTACAGGACCATTGAGCGGTGGCACAACAGGTATCTCCCAATATGGCGCTTGTCTCCCTGTCATTTATCAGTGGGGCTGCCGCCCCCCCATTAATCTGGTTGGCCTAGAACAGAATACACCAGTGTGCATGCAGCAATGGATCTATCTTTGGGGCTGCCATAGGCCCAAACTGGCTCCCGCCACGTGGTCGGGGTCCATAGTACAATAACAAAGGGGCGCAGCACCTCCATAGCGTAAATGGGCCAGTTGAGAAGATGGAAGATCGCGCTTGTAACCGGCCCATTATGCAGCGGGATATAGACGACCCCTGGACCTACCTAGCCGGCCAAGGCCAGGATACCTTACTAAGTCACATTAGAGGGGGCTTTTTATTTGGAAGAGGGTGACTACAAATAGAAGCAACGTATAGCCGAATGGGGACAGTTTAACAGAAACTGGGAAAATCGCATGGATTTTTTTTCTCTTCACAACACAAATGATGCTAAGCATAAAATGAGAAGAATTCGGTGAATTTAAGAAATAAACATTTAGAAAGTACGCGTCAAAGATTAAATATATAACTTTGAGTTAAAATAACAGATGAAACAAAAATCCTACCAAGTAGGTTCAAGGACTGTCACCCGAGTGTTTGAGATCTGAAAATGATCCATCGCGCTCGTGTGACCCCTCGTACCTCCCGTATCTTTGAAAAGGTTAGGATTCGGCGTCGCACGGAACGGGTTGGAGAGGCCAAGGCCGTCTAATTTAGATTGTCCGTTAGGTTATGGTTTTCCGTAATGAGGTTTCCAAACCCACTGCCGAGACCTCCAGTTAAACTACGCCCCGGAACATTTTAGCGGTTTCTTTGAGAAATGATTTTAAGCCGAATGCCAAAAAAATAAATAAATAAATAAATAAAAGAAGAAAATTTTTAAAATTATGCTTTTTTTGCTGTAAAATATTCTACATGACTATTATTTAAAATGATTACATGGGAGTATTTTTTGGCTATTTAGTTTGCATTTATATGGAAACTGGATGCATTTAACAATAAAATTTCCTTATATTCTTCTAAATACATATTTAAAAAAATATTAAATATTTTATTATATTTTAGAATATTAAATATTAAAGTTTTTTTTATTTCAAGGGTGGGTGTGAGTCGAGAAATAAATTATAATATAAAATAAATACCTTTTAGCAAAATTAATTTGCATTCTTTTTAATATTACAGCATATTTTTTTAAAGATAATTTTATGACATTAAAAAAGTTGGAAAAAAGTTCCAAAATATAATAAAATGAATGAAAAAAAATCGTGCTGTATAAGGAAAATCTAAAAATGAAGGAGATACATATAAATAATAATTATGGTTAATAGGACCTTGTGATATAACTGAAAATTGTGTAGGAGAAAAAAATATTTTGGTGCAATTTGTATTAATTTCTAACGTGGTTAAAATGCTTTGTTGATGATTAAAGAGATCCAGAAAGTTCTCCGTTCTATAAAGCACCGCTATAAAAAGATCAGACTGTGTTATTAACATCTCTAAATATGAAGTCATTACTTCTTTGTAATTATATTTTGCAATGTTCAGGCTAACTCATAAAAATGTGTTTTTAATGCCGTGGTTTATTAGCGTTACAGAACTAATATTTAACATTTTAAAGGGAAAAAGATGACTTTTCGGAAGATTGAGGTCACAGCGGCCATTAATTCCTATTACAGTTTATTTAGTCTGAATAATTCATTTCTATTGATACATAAAGACAGAAAAGATGGATTAGTCAGTGTTGGGTTGAATAGCCTTTAATCTTTGTTAATAAATTGTGTTTACAGAATGTTCTTAGAGTTTTCTTAGTAAGGATCCAGTCGTGGTGGAAATGATTACTTGGCCGGATTTGATCCTAAGCACCATTTAAGGCCGCGTCGGAGGCTTAAAAATGGCATGGGGTGGCCGGCTGCTCAGTTTGCAATTTCATACAAATTATAAGAGCCAAATAAAAAATAAATGAGGACCAATTTAATGGATATTTAGCCATTCTTGGATTAGGAACTCATCAGGGTCCCCTATTAGGCCAGACCCCAGTGGGACTAATTCATTAAACCTCAAGTTTTTCAGTTCATTTTTGGTCATTTGTTTTCGGGCACCAAATTTCATTCCCTGCCCAATCAGTTTGGCCAAAATTTGTGAAAGAGTGAGAGTGTGAGTGAATGTGGACCCAGGTACTTTGGACAAAAATTCTGAGCCTTTTGCTTTGTATTTTAACCCCCATCGTTGGGCTGCTGGTGGTGTGTCAATAAATTATGATGGGAATAATTTTAATAATAACACAGATCAGATCAGAATAGAGAATGTAATATTGAACAGTTATTATGAGCAAATCTCTCGAAATGATCCTTCTCATCCCAGACTTGCTAGCAGCGAGGAGTTAACATAACAGCCAATATTACGCCGAAATGTCAGATGTGACATATGAGATAACTCTGTCAAAGCTGATTACAATGTCTCTGTACAACAGAACTTAATTAGGACATAACGCTGACAAATGTCTGGATAGAATCTAGCGATCCCACGCCGTCTTCGGGGGTCCTCCTACCTAAATAAATGTCATCTTCTAAAAATGGAACTTAATATCGCTCGGAGGAAAAATGACTTTTTGTTACCTGTTGCACTGAATGTATATTGGTTAATAATTCCGTTTCCCTCTGTTGCTCCTAATTTGAATAATAACTACATATGAGGGTGAGTTAAGAAGAGGGAAAGAGAGGATTTGGAGGTCATTCAAAATGCAAATATGGTTGCATTTTTGATTTGGGAATGAAATTCTTGGCCCGGTGCCCACATTCACTCACTCACTCACTCTCTCACACTCTCATTCTCGTTCACGCCTTCTCTCAAGCTCTCTAAATGTTTCTCTGCTGACCACTTCCTCTTCTTCTTCCACATCTTCTTCTTCACCTTCTATGTTTTATCTTCTCTCTTCTATCCTCAATCTGCTATCTTCATCCGCATCTCCATGGACATAACCTGGCAGGAACTTCGCCAAAATGGCGTCCAATACAGTCCTCTCCCTGATTCCCCAATAATATTTTATATATTTATATATACATACAAATATATTTATCCCCACAATCAAGCCATCTTCTCTCTTTTGTCTTCTGCCTTCTTTCTTCCTTCAACGACCGCATCTCTGCAGACATGACCTCTAGGTGAACTTCGTGTCCATGGAGATATGGGTCAAAGGAAGACGATGGAAGGCAGAAAACAGAAGGAGAAGAAGAGCAAGAAGACAGAGGGGGGATTCTAGAGAAGAAGTGGAGCTGTGAGACACGGATGTGGTGGGGTGAGAAGGTAGGGAGACCTTCAGAGAGTGCGATAGAGTCAATGAGAATGAGAATCCAAAGGCAATTTGTCTGAATTTGTCGCATTATACTTACATATAATTACATTTTATTACATGAACACATGTTAATAGGTAATAGTACAGAGGGAGAAGAATGCCCTGCTCTTGGGAGTTTATAATCTAATTGGAGTGCGAGGGGGAATAAGACAAAAGGAGAAGGGCCGCTTGGGAGAGGATGGTTCAGTTATAGTGGGGGTGATGTGGCTGAGAGATCTCCAAGGTGGGAATCACAGATGTTTTATTATTTATAGGAGAAGAGATTGGAAGCCTCTCGGAATAGGTAGGTTTTTAGTAAGCATTTTAAGTTCAAATAAGTAGTGGGGTAAGAAATTCTAGAGAATAGGAACAGAATGAGTAAAAGGAAAAACGTCATAATGGTTAAGGAGACAAGCAACTCAGAAGAGCGAAGAGATTAGGAGAGTAGTTAGAGATAACGATATATAGGGGGCTCAGTGTTGTTGAGGGCTCTACATATCAAGGGTTTAGATTTAATGCTAGGGATATGGGGAGCCCGCGGAGGGACTGGCAAACTGAAGCATGAGATGAGGAGCTATGGGATAAGAAAATTAGTCTGGCAGAGATGTTCAGGATGGATTGGCGAAAGGCAGAAGAGGTGGAGGACAGCTTTATACATTTATGCTGTCCATTGATGGTATATTATCATAGGAACCGCTGCCAAAATACATTTTCAGATATATATCAGCCTGAACAGGACATGAGTGGTTTGGGTTTCTAGATATAACAAAATTGTGTGTTTAATAGAAAAAGGAAAACAAATTCTCATTCCACGTGAACACATACGCATCTACACAGACACACTATCATTATACTTCAGGATGAAAATCAATTTCGACAAAAGAAAACTATCTAAAGAAGAACTTGATCTGCTTTTATACCATAAAGGCTCCCATTGCAGTTCTCTCTCGGTGACTTTTTGAAAAACATGGAACTCTCCATAATAACCGGCGACCTGGTGACACCACAGAATTACAGAACATTCCGAAGCCATTCCAAAAAGCCGACATTATAAATGAGGAATTAGTTACAATATGTCTTCCCGGGGCGCATCGGGCCGAGTCTGAGGTCTGCAGTCAATTCATAACACGAACACGCCGAGAATGCATTGGATAAAAAGACACGTATGATTGATGATTTCATTTACGGGCGATGATAAGCACTGACACATCAGACTTCACAATAACACGGTAATTATGATATTGACCCCATCTGTGTTGTCAGTGAACCATCGTACATACATTTGACAGTTCCTCGGGGCAAACTTTCATTGTCTTAATCTTGAAGCATCTTCTGGCCCTAACTGGGCTGTCGATGACTTTTCTTGGACAAGAAGATCACGAGCTCCTCAAAAAAAATCACTAGCTCCATTTTTAGTTGGGAAGAAGACACCAAGTAGAGTTCCCAAAACTATGTGATGCATCAAAGATTTACAGTTAAAGGGGCCACATTTTAAAGGGTCACCAGCTTGGTAATCAATGCCCCCATGGCCAAGGATCAGGTCAAGGATGAACAATGTCTACACTCACATGTATTGTGTAAGGAAACGAAATATTTAAATATCCATATATGACCTCCGCACTGATTACTGGCAAAATGATGATGAAATAAAACAGAGGCAGGGGTTGGATGTGAAGGGGCTCAACAATCCATAAAAAATACTTAATTTTAATCCTATTAATAACAACAATGTTAACAATCCACATGAAGAACGAGCCCCTGTCTTGATCCTCTTCTTTAGTAGTATTGCGCCAAATACCACCGGCTGTAACCCAAAGCCAACCGGTGGGTTGAGGACTACCCACCAAAATTCCGCAACTACGGATCCCCCTCCATAGATCCAATCAACCACAAATGGGCCAATCTGTCCCCAAGAATCCATCTCTCAAACGAAAGAGCCGGAAGGGTGGGTGGTATCATTCGCTAAGTCAATAATGCCTCAAAAGGAAGAAGCCCCTGTCGAGGAGGCCCTTTCCATTCTAAAGCAAAGCCCAACGAACAAACCCCCTTTATTTTAATTTTTGCCACCCCCAGGCTCAGTAATGCCTCCTTCATGCTAAATCAGCTCCATCGGGACTCTAATTAGTTTAACACATAGGGGGCTAGTTAGTAAAAACACCAGATACTCACCTAAAAAGCTACAGTTTGATGGAACCCGTTTACATCACACAACCGTCCAAATGAGACACATTTAATACAAGGATATAGAATTAAGATTTTAAGGCATAACCTCAAAAATAGAAATGTAGGAAGTTCGTAATACGAGCCTTAAAATCGACCCATGTCAGGAATTACATTTATTTCATTACCTAGAAGCTGTTTTGTCCAGTATAATTGTGGTTTGGGGATTAAAAGTTCTCTTGTGGGTTAAAAGCAGGTGGCAACACCAAATATAACGGATTACTAATTTACTCTCCCAAACTCATACCTTTCTCATCCGATCTCCTCCTGTAGATGCCCAAACCACTCGGCATCTATCAAAGGGGAGGAATAATTCAACAGGGAAGAATCATTGCCAGAATCTTCTAGATTTAAATAAAGATGAGGTCCCAATTCATAGATAGCGACAGTCTGTAAACGTCGTCATGTGGGCTTATTGTAAGAACTAACGTGAAGGATTTACTAAACCGAAGAGTCCGCATTAATGATACACAAATATACATTCCAATTGTTTTGTAAATTATAATAATAATAAAAAAAAGAATTAGAAAAGTAAAACAATTATACGTACACTTATGGGTTGACTTTTTGGCACATCATATACACCTTCTTTCTTATGGCTGGTAGGAACCTGAAATGTAATAAGTAAAATATAAAATATATATCACAGGACGTACGTAATCCAAACATTTACATGGCTGCCACCAGGATGTTGAACAGATAGTAGAGTCTGATAATTGGGATGCATTTTGAAAAGTCAGTTTATTGTCTGTTCTTTGTACAATGCATGACATACACCCCCCCCCACACTTCTACCCACAGTGAATTGGGATCCTTGGGGGCGGAGCTTGGGAGGTAGAGTGTCACTCAAAGTGGCAGCGCTACTGTGCATGTGCACAATTCCGCACATGTGCAGTATGCATTCTCCCAGACACAGGGAAATGATACCAGGACCGCGGGATTGCGGGCATATATCCGCTGTCCCGCCAACTTCTACCTCTGTGCCCGAAAAGCAGGACGGTGGTATAGAGTGGCAATAGCGGGACTGTTCCGCACAAAGCAGTGCAGTTGGGAGATATGGTATGAAGGTAAACCCATGGCACAAGTTTGGAACAAATTAGTATTGGAGTGATTCTCTCTATTTCCCGTGATCTATTTTCGTGTTATAAAGCATTCCGGTATTAAAGGTGCTGTTCCACCTACACTTTTGTAACTAAATGGAACGTTAGAAACATCGCCAATAGTACTGCCGAAAATCCAAACCTTCTTTATCCCATAAATAATTATTTGATCATGTAAAATTTTGCCTCATTCCGATTTTTTTTTTTTTTTGGGGGGGGAATACTAAAGAGGGTAGTGAAGGGTTGTTGCCATAGAAACTGAAAAAGCTTCTAGTTATTTTCATTTGATCAAACAGATCTTTCAAAGTTGATTTACTTAAGACATTACGGAGTGTAATAAATGTTTTGTCTACGTGAAAACTATAAAAAATATCAGTATAAATAAATAAAATATGTTCCTTACATTGTAGACGTAAACTACCTTTAAATGTCTTGATAATTACATGAATTTACATGAATTTGTATTATACTGTGAAAACCAGAAAGGAATGTATCAAAGCCAGCATTATCACGCTATACTCATTTCCCTAACATTTATTTTTTTAGATTGAAATTTAATTTTAGAGTAGTAGGTAAATGGAACAGCATCCCAGCAGAAGTGGTAGAGGGTGATACAGTGAGGGGATTAAACATGCATGGGATAGACATACGGCTCCTGAATCCAAGACGAGACCAACGACTGATTATGTACCAGGATTAAGGAATACCGGACAACTATATGGGTGGATTAGGTTATGAAATTCTATGTTTTATGTTTCTATTAAATATAATAAAATGCCTTATTGATTCCCACTGGATAAAAAAAAAACATATTTCTGTAATTAGTTTGACCAATTCTTTTACGACTACACAAAAAAATAATTATGGCTTAGTATAAATATTGTAAATCACCCCCGGTAATTACAAATTATAGATTTTAAGGTAAGGCTCCTTTCTTTAAATGCATTATATTGACAAACGTTAATTACATTGGAGCCGACGATATGTGTTGTATATCATTTTAAATCCTCACCCTTAATTTTATTTTGTAAAAAAAAAAAATGTACTTTTGACAATTACAGTAATTATATTCTCACAAAATGCCCCTTTGTGACATTTTGCTACTAATTTGCATAAACAATGCCTTTGTTGTAACCAATCAAATATGAAATAATCATAAATGTTGGCGTCTTTCCCCCGGTAGTTAAAAATCTGCAATTGTGTTTGACGCTTGTTGCAGAATTGACTTGCTTTATCATAATGAGTATAAATAAATAAACCATTATATCTGGCAAATAAAGCCCAAATAAATCACATGCATTTCTCTTTAAAATTTAATAGCAAAATAATGTATTATTCACTCCACTGAATTCGCCATCAGTCTAATGGGGGGGGGGGGAAAGTCACCAACAGTTTTTTTTAATTAATTAATTTATTATTATTATTATTATTGTTGTTGTTGTTGTTGTTGTTGTTGTTGTTGTTATTATTATAATTATTATACTACAAACACTGAAATCGGTATAATTTATGCAAGAAAGGGAGTATTTTATGTAATACTTTCCTAGTTAATGTGATTTCAAGGGGTTGGTAATATTTTCTAAAAGGATCCTGAATATACCTGTCCTGATCCCAACTACAGCTCTAATTAGGAAGATTAAGTAATTAAGCCGTAAAGCATACCCCTTCCCAAATCCCTCTGTCCCTTTTTCCTCCCCTGATGCCCCTCGTTTCTAGGAGGTCGGAATGTTTGCTGGGTATGAGGATATCGCAGGGTTCTACAGCCCTAAAAGCCCCGATAATGTGTATAGAGACAGCTGTGAATGCGTTTATATGTTAAATTGTGCAGATCGCATACAAAGTATTGGTAAAGTGCTACCCACATCTCAACTACTTGGAGGTATGCTGAGTGGGTGGGGCCATGATGATGACCCCACCCACTCCTGCATATATAAATGATGCCCAACGCATTGAGGCCAAGTTCCTCCCAGTGTCCTCTTAACGCACCATCGATGGAGTCTATGTCCTACTATCTGGTGGGTCTCGTTATTACGCAATCTCAAAGGTCTAAGTGTAACTTCCCCAAAATAGATAAATGAAGCAGAACAATAGATAACCAGTAAAGGCTTTATAACCAGTAAAAGCAGTTTATAGAGCGTTCCCGCTCGCAGCCCCCACTCCTCTTCCTCCGTAGATACCTGGTAAATGCTTTCATCGCTGTCTGGATCACGGACGGACTCATGGCCAGCCTCAAACACTATGTACTATAGCATCATCCAGCATAGGAAGGCAGGAAAAAAAAGAGATAGAGGCAAAGAAAGGTTGGGAATTTTAGATCAAAAAGTCGAAGAAGCAGCGATCGAGTATTTGTAAAAGACGCATTCTCACTTTTTCCATAATTTATATTTTTTAAATGTAAATAAAATCTATTTCCACTTGGAAAACTATAATAACATCATTTTTTAGAATGCTTCTAAATTGTGTCCCTATTTTAGGGCTGAAAAAGTACCAGAATGCTCTTTTAGGATCTACAATCAAACATTTTTCCAAAGATCTATTACATCATTAGAGGAACGTGGTACAGAAACAAGTGGAATTTCACATTGATGGCATCATTTAATGACAGATTAATTTACTGCCTGGGCCTCTCCTCCCTGATGCAGATAATCTGATTTGGCTCAGTGGGTTTATTAATTCTAGAGTATTACTGAAACAATGTTGCTGTCTTCCTGATACTTTGTGACTCCTCTACTCTAGAACCTAGCCATGTTGGTGGAAACAATCCAGCTATCAACTGTGCTCCTCTCTGTACCTATGAACCCAAGGGCAGCTGCCCTATGTTGTCCCATGGGCTTATGGCTCCTCAAGACGAGACCAAAGACTGATTAAGGTTCGAGTCTTTACCGCAGGACAATTGGGCAGACTAGACGGGCCAAATTGGTCTGGTCTGTTGGCCAACTCTGTGTGCAATCAAGTAACATTTTAAGAGGCATGGGTCTGAGATGGAAAAGACATATGGTTGTATCATACCATATCATGCTGATACCTTTAAATTGTATTGTTACCCTGAATATTATTTTCTCGTAGTGCTAAATGTTCATCAAATACCTACATGAGTTATCTCTGAGTTCTGAAAAATGTCTACAAGTGTCTTCTCCATGGCTTTCTGATTAGGTATTGGTAAGAAGACCCGTTGTTCTGCTTATACGTGGCCATGTTTTACAAAGTCAGTTACAGGTAGAGCTATTACCTGGTACACGGGGTCTTCTACATCTTCTTCCAAAATTGTCTGAAGCAAGGCAAGCAGAGGTAAGAAAGGAACAGACATAAAAAGCAAACAAGGATGCAGGCAATTAGACATGAAGGACAGCAAAGATGTAGCTGGAGGTTCATTAGAAGAACCTGAGATCAAATGAAAGCATGGACATTGTTTGACATCCATCCAGATAGGCAATGACATCATATGAATACAGATGTGACCACATAATTATAACCCCCCTGCATAAGTCAGAAAGGACTCTACCCTCTACTCATTGGACCAGTACCAAACCTTTTTATGTTCTTTCTTGTTCTCCACGTGTTCTACAAGCTTTCTAGATATGTTTTTTTTTAATCTAGCCAGATGTCATTATTACGTTAGAGTTTTTGGACATCAATCTTGCCCGAAACCTGTGATTGACACTCCTTCCATTGACACAATGCTCCTAGGACACGGAGCGGTTGACTCTTCATAAAGTCCAGCCTTGGAGGTTCAGGCTGAACCACTAATGATATTATTTTTATCTTTATTTAATTGGGTATAAAGCAATATATTATTATAGAAATATAAGCACGGTATTCTGTTCTTCCACCCACATTTTGTTGACCAACGCCACCGTATTTGCTCCATATAGATACCTGATATACTGCTTGTTCACATTGCTTATCTTTCTGGGCTTTTTTCTCCATTTCTTCTCTCTGTTTTAGTTCGTAGATAAGCTGGAACAAGTCTCGTAAATCCAAGATTACCGGCTCAGCCTAAATTTAAAGGACAACACTTATAATTAGGTTTCAGAAAGGGTTTTATAGCATTTGCAACGGAACATGATGTTTATTTTTTATGATAATAATAATAATAATAAAGACCTGGGTTGTTAAGATGAACTTGAGCTGATATATATAAATATTATTATAATGTATTGTTTTATATAGCGCCGTCATATTCCGTAGCGCTGTACAAATATAGAAAATATTAATAAAATTCTAATATTTGGGAAATATTAGATGGAAAAAAATGATGGTACCACCAGGTAGAAGCTGAAACTGCAGAATTTCATTTGCATATAGCATCTCATGATTATCTGATAAATGTCTATAGGTGTTTTATTCGTGACTTTCTAATTAGACATACATAGTGAGACATTCTAATTAAATATAGGTAATATGACTTTTCTGGCCATGCATGCATGAGCTGTCATTAGAGCGCCTGGACTTCTCGTGTTAACCGTTGCCGGAGCTGCCCGGAGGTGAGTACGGGCGCTTGTGCACCACTACGCCAGCGATGCATTCTGTAAAACATATGCCCTGCAATGCAAACAGCTATGGGGAGAGGAAGAACAAATACATGGGGGGGAGGGGGATTCTGATGAATTCATCCATGCATTACATTGCAAATTAACCCTTTAAACACCTATTCTGATTTTAGGTTAAGAAACCTTCAGAGGAAACAATAAAGCTTGATATTTTGTATAAGTGGAACTGCACCTTTAAGAACATGCGCTAAGAATGTTGACAAATATATTGCTAAGTGTTCTAAAATGCTCAGATTAGAAACATATATATATATATATAAGTAACAGTGACCCTTTAAATATTATTTATGTCACTTAGTAAAATTCTACATTTCAGATTTAAATGAAACTTTCTTGGAGTGGTGATTTATCCATCGCCAAGGAGAGGAGACATTACCTGCTAGCGCAAGATGAATCTAGTTATGGCATTTTTTTGGGGCTCGTGTATACGGATTTTGTGATAAAATGTTATACCGCTCCAGCAATAATATGCGAAGCTATATATGTCAGTGAAATGTATGCATAACTCAACATGCGCAACCTATCATTCAGCTTCCCATAGAAGAGGCTTCTCTCTGATAAATGGGTATACATGTGTGCAGCAGGGAAATAATCAAACAGGGACCAAAATTACATTTTAACAACCCCCCCCGCCACATTCATTGCGAGACTATTGCAATAATTTGTGAACATGTGCAGAATGCATATCGCAGAGGGCTTTATTCACTAAACACTGAGTTATGGGATCTCTCTGTATTTACTATATATTATGCAGAGCAGGGTGAGTCCTTTTCACAGACAAAGCTCACCAGGTTTAACCCTTCCTAATGCAAAGAGAAATCATTTCATCACAATGTGCTAACGCGCCATCTAAATGTATTTATTTCTTCATTTAAAAAAAAAAAAAATGTAGAAATCATTTAAGATGCTAACAGGTTAGTCACCTAATTCTACTAAATACTGCCGAGAAAAATATATAAATATATATGTACAATAAGTCCTTATTTAACAAGATTTTTCTGTTGGCTATTAAGTGTGGCTCTAACCGTTCAAAAGTTTGGGGTCACTGAACTAGGAAATATCTAGCTGTAACATAATAGCAAAAGGGTTTTTTAATGATCAATTTAAACTTAAACTTGGATCAGTGAACACAACGTGCCATTGGGACACAGGAGTGATGGGAGTGATAAAGGGCCATTGGGACACAGGAGTGATGGGAGTGATAAAGTGCCATTGGAACACAGGAGTGATGGGAGTGATAAAGGGCCATTGGAACGCAGGAGTGATGGGAGTGATAAAGGGCCATTGGAACACTGGAGTGATGGGAGTGATAAAGGGCCATTGGAACACAGGAGTGATGGGAGTGATAAAGGGCCATTAGAACACAGGAGTGATGGGAGTGATAAAGGGCCATTGGAACACAGGAGTGATGGGAGTGATAAAGGGCCATTGGAACACAGGAGTGATGGGAGTGATAAAGGGCCATTGGGACACAGGAGTGATGGGAGTGATAAAGGGCCATTGGGACACGGGAGTGATGGGAGTGATAAAGGGCCATTGGGACACGGGAGTGATAGGAGTGATAAAGGGCCTCTGTACGCCTATGAAGAGATTCCATTAAAAATCAGCTGTTTCCAGTTACAACAGTCATTTAGAACATTAACCCCGTCTGCGCTGGATTTCTGATTTCATGCTATTTTAAGAGACAAAATATGCTTTTCTTTCAAAAACAAGGAGACTTATAAGTGACCCTAAACCATAGTGTATTTCTTTGTCATTTATCCTGATTTACCATCCAAAAAGCCTTTATAGTGAGCCCACGGTCCATAAATGTATGCATGAGTTGGTGTGATTTGGGTAAAATATTTGACCTTTACATTGCGCTAGCCAGCAGCTTCAACCTTGATAACGGGAGCTAATAAAGGTTTTTTTTTTGCTATTTTGCATTGTAGCAATAATTTCCGCAAAAACTTTCTTTAATTGCATCTGTATGGACAGCAAGGACAGTTTGTGATCTGTAATGAGCTGGCATAGCGATGCTTCGAACGGTATTTAGTATAATGGGGATGGTCGCGTACCGTTGGAAAGTACAGACTGGGTACGACGTATACTAGTAAATTAATCCGAGACAGATACAGAACAGATGAGGCCAACACTAAAAACAACTGGAGCCATCCATAGCCTCCGAGCCCCCGCCAATGATCCAGAAAGTCTAAAAACTGCCATTTTCGTTATAATCACAAATGGTTAAAACAAGGTAAATCACTTACTGCCTGCGCGGTTTTTATTGCCACGAATCTATGGTTTCCCTCTTTCCCGCACACGTATCCGAACGCCCGATGGTCCGTGATATCCTTGGCAATGTAGGAAATTTCATGAACTGCATGGTGATGATAAAGAATCTGAAACGGAGAGGGAATTTTAGAATTTAATCCACAGTTTCATAATCATCGTTATTTTTTATTGTTTTTTCTTTACATTCTGTTTTGATGTCTCTAAAGATACACCTTGACTCTTACCATTGACAAATTTGGGGGGTTTTTTTGCATTAAAAAAGGGTTAATAACCATACCCAGGTTTGACCCGGAGTCTCCAGGGGAAGCCCTGCTAATCCGGGTCTCCGGGTCAGCTTTTGGTTTCTCAGACAGAGGAGCTGAGTTTGGCCACGCCTACTCTCTACTGACTTCCCCTTCTAATCTCCACCCTCTCACAGCTAGCCCTACCTCCACGCATGGCTAGCCATGCCCACCCCCACCCCCACCCCCACGCATGGCTAGTCACGCCCCACACAACACCACTCCCTCGGTAGAGAGACCGCTCTTGGGTTTCCTATCCCAGCCTTTGCCAAGACTGATGTTCCTGCCAGAGGATGATAGGGATTATAGTAGTCAGACGGCTGGATGATAGCAGGGGGTTTTTTGTGTGCTGATTTATAACGCAGCAGGTTTCGCATTCAGCAATTTCTCGTATAAAAAAAATAAATCATAAACCGTTTATTCTTTAACCAGCTGTCCGGAGCGCATAGTAGCGATCGCATTAACAGCGCATGCCGTCGGCCTGAAATTGATTCTTCCATCTCTCTCTGCGGCACGCTGGCACGGCTGTGTACATACAGGGCACAATTTAGCGGCACCGTGCGCGCCCTGAATAACAGCACTACATCAAGGGCAGGCTGACCAGGGCCATGTATAAAAGAATATTTCTAAATATAGAAATCCACAAAACAATAGATTTTTTCACAATACCAGAGAGGAAGAAGTTAGCAAAATATCAACCGTCATAAAAACACCTTTATGTTATGTATATTTTTAGATATTCATCATAAAATATTTGTACTTAAATTTCCTGATTGCACAGAGAAACGGCTCCATCCCAGTATGCAGCTGTCTTCTCCCTTCCTGATTGGTTGCTTATATTACAGCTGTTTTTTTTCATTGGTACATAAAACAATAAAAAGGATTGCCCAAAATGCCCCAAAGCACAATAATATTCCCAACATACAGGCAAAGTATTTTGCATTAAACTTTTAATACGGCTTACAGGCAGGTTTTTACGCTCTAATTTACTTTTGACTTTACTGAGGGGGTAGTAGATGAATGGAACAGCTTCCCAGTGGATATAGACAGTGAGGGAATTTAAACAGGCATGGGATAGGCATTTGGCTCCTGAAGACAAGACTAGCCACATACTAGCCATTCCTGGCCCGAAAGCCCCCATGTGATGACTACACCACACCATTGCCCCCATCTAATCAGGGTTTCCCCCCAAGTACTAGGGTCATGGCCTGACTTAATGATATCCGAGAATGAGCTTTTAAACGGGGAACGATCTTGAAGACGGCATTTAAGTAACAAAATTATCTGCTTCTCCTTTAAAGCTTCCAGGACCGGTCTCATTTCAAATGGACTGTGAAAGAAAAGCCGTTGCTTCCCCTTCTTCGTAACATTTACCCTGCATTCATTTAAACCAATTGACTTGGCCTGTTTATGAAAGCGCTGCCTATTTGCATCGAGTAAATAATGGATAAGCGTTCCGAGACAAGGTCCAGAGATCGGCCATGAATATTTCAAGGACTTCGGGCCAAATCTATGCCAATCAGAGGAAGAAAATGAACAAAATCTGCTTATTAAAGGCAGAAATATTTTAATTGTCTCTCCTTAACAACGACGTCCATGTCGGCAGATTGTATGTGAAGCGGCGTCGCGCATGTAGCGGGACGAGCCAGAACCGTAACGCTTCTTCATTTGATTTTAGAAGGTTGCAGCTGTTTGCTGCTTTTATTCTGTTCATGATGCATATGTTCAGAGAAATATATATATATATTATTGTCTTATATTATTTTCTTTACAAATTCAAACAGAGACACGAGGGGCTCAATTCAATGACCCGACCAAATTGGCCGAAATTGTTAACTATATCTGATACACGTTACGTTTTATTTCCTTTTCCTCAAATCTTTTGATTCTGGTCAATGACCTGTCTAGAAATTTGAGCTGATATTAACGGTGGTTGAAAATGCATTCCACAATAGCATAAAAAAAACCCCCAAAAAACTTAAAATGAATAGAAAACAATTTCAACTAACAACTCAGTGGGGTGCGCCGAGTATGAACTCGACTTAAACGAGCAAAAAAATTAATACTCGTACATTCTAACCATAAAAAGTTTGTGTTTGGAATCCACACTACTCATCTGATGAAACTTAACGGCATGGGAAGGTGACATCACCATTCTATACTTATGCAGAGAGGACGAAAGCTATTATTTCCGAAACAATGTAACATTTGAAGAAACAACAGGCAGGGTTCGCGACCCGGAGACCCGGGGAAGCAATGGGTCACTCGGAGACTCCGGGTCAGTTATTTTTCTTTCCTGTAAAGTTGACAAGTTAACACAATAACCAAACGACGATAAGCTTTAGATGTCGTTAACTCAAGTGCCAAAACACCCTCGCATTTATTACATTCTTTTACTGTATTTACATTCCTTTAAATATTGTAAAGACATGTGACATATTGTAAAGACATGTGACCTTCTCCTCGGGGTTCCATTATTGGTAGCAAACTCTGATTTGCTGGATCTATGAGAACCGTTCATCTCCGTCGATCGTTTTCAACAATTGTTGACAGACATTGTTACTTTTTGAATAATGTTAAAATGTTCCCTTTGTAAGGTTGCACAAAAGAAAAAGCTTCAGCCGGGGACATTTGGACAAAAAGGTCCGCGCTCAATTTCATGTGTCCTGTACAGATTCGTTTTTTCTTTTTTTTTATGTTTATCAGGCCCTCTGAACACAGGCGGATATTGAAGGACATCAGAACAAAGGCTTTGTTGTTATTTATAAAAAAAAAATGTCATGTTCTGAAGCATGAAAAAATAGTAATTCTCTAAGCACTTGTTGCTGATGTCATATAATGCTTCTGCTTTCACAGCCCCGTCGGTTTTAGCACAGAAACATAGAATTTGATGGCACGTCAGATCCATTCTGCCCGTTTCTCCTGCTGTAAAGACTCAAACCTTAATCAGTCGTTGGTCTCGTCTTAGATTCAGGAGCCGTATGCCTATCCCGCGCATGTTTAATCCCCTCACTGTATTACCCACTACCACTTCTGCTGGGAGGCTGTTCCACTTATCTACCAGCAAAATGTCCTTACATTTAAGGCAATTATACTGAATAAAACATAATCTGTTGTATAAAGTTGAATAATATTCTGCAACACAGGACACAACAGGACGGACTCCAAATTCCGTAAATTGAGTATTGGATTGGCAGCTAAATTACAACAGTAATTTTAAACAATGAATTTTAAGTACTTAAAGTAGGACAAAGATGTTCTTAGGACAAATTATTAACCCCCACCACACCAACACACACACACACACACACTCACACTCACACACACACACACACTCACACTCACTCACACTATCCAACAAGTCATTGTGGTTCTTGCTGATATTCACTCTCATCAGCAATCCCTCATCATCAAAACCCATACAGGAACTTGAACATCCACAAAGGCTGCGTTGAGCGGCGATGAACACGTCAAGACTACCAAGATAATCAAGTTGGCAGTCATGTTCCTCAATTCTGTTTAAGGCATTGAGATTCTGACCAGTTTTGGTCAAACCTCCTCCTCTTGAGAATAAGCCAAATTTGTTGAGTTAGAGGCCATTTTGAACTCAAAGCCAACCCAACGTTCCTTCAGTAGATTAGTTTATAAGCTTTCCATTGCAGCTCGACATAAGGTCGGCGTTGACTGGAGTTGAATCGAGGAGCCTTCAGACGTTGTCAATTTGTCAAATGAGGAAATCCATAAGTTGCTTTGTTTCATATAATTGAATCGACCTCGGCAACTTTACTCAACTAACGACTTAATTTAACCCTTTGATTTATCTTCGCCGGCTATTTGTAACAAATTAAAGACAACAAAAAAATCTTTATTGAGCAGCAGTAAATTTTTTGTTTTTATTTAAACTTTTTTTGTAGGAATTAGGTGACCTCCTTGTGCCAGGAAGACACTTCTTCATTGGCTTGTTTTCTGGTTCTTAACCCCTTAAGGACAATGGGCGGTCCCTAAACCCATGGAAAACAATGCATTTTGAGCCCGTACATGTACGGCCTTTGTCATTAAGGGGTTAATCCTGTCCCGAACTTGTCGTGATTACAAGTGTCATCTTCTTTTTGCCTTCCATTGCATTTATTTTTCTAGCCCCAAGCCACCACTTTGACTTAGAGAGAAATTGGCACAAACTTTGATATCAGGCATCTGCACTCACCAGGGGCTGCATTTTTCTACAACAAAGCTTAAAGTGACCTAATTTGAAAGTTTTTGTTGTATTAAAAAAATAAAATAGATTGAAAAGGAATTCAGCTCCCTAGTTAAACAGCGGACAGGGACACCTGCATATTATATACCTAAGATAAATGTATTCCACTCGACTCATTATAGTCAAACCTCTGGACCAGGATGAGTAATAGTTAATTTCTAGAAAATAAATCAAGTTAGTACGATAATAAAACAGACAGAATTCAATAAATCTCATTTTATTGCTTACCGTTTACCGTATTATGATATACCCAGCCCAAAAAACAGTGGGGTCCTTACTGCCTATTTAAAATATCGTGACGTTTACATGTTCAAAGGGTTAATTTAATAGCATCCGTTCAGCGTTAGACTCTTAGCCTGGTCTAGATATGAAGTCATACATTTCCTAAATGTCATAGTTGTCAAGAACTAACAGCTGCTTTTCCAGTAATCATTATAGCGGAATAAAATATTTCAATTAAAGAGTCAATGAAGGATGGGGTAGCGGAAGTCTCTTTCTGCCGGTGAGCACCATGTCAAAGCTCCAAGCAGCCAATCAGTGGCAAGAATCGTGGGACCGTGGAGGGGAAGGGCATCTGCAGGGCTGCTTTTTTTTAAATTTTTGTAGAATGCACATTAAATTTAATGAATATTTTTAGTGTGTATTCTCTTTAATAGGAGTGTCAGGAACATTAAACTGTCCCCTCAACAGAAGTAGCAGCACTCACTTTTCGCAGTCTGCATGCGGTGAGCTGACACTTAAATTCATGGTCCTGTCATGTCACTAATTCATCATGAAATAAAAAAAATGAAATTTCAAATGTTTAAAATAAAAGGACCATAATAGGTTTTTTTTTTTAAAAAAAATAGCCTGCTCTACCTGCTGTCCCATGTGTGTGGTATAAAGAAGTTATACAGAGTTAAAAGGATAAGACCCCCACTTCTCAAACTCTGCATGCAGTGGGGGAGACTATATAATATAATTCCCCCTATCACTTGCATTAAGGGCACCAGAGGGTTAAATATAGAATAAACAAGCATATATGATGCCTAAATCCATCTACCCCCCCTCCACCCCAGCCAATAAATAATTGTGATGTCCAAACCCCAAGGTCCATAGCCCCCCAACCCCTATTAATTATAATTATGAAGTCAGATCTGTGGTGGGATCCCCCTGATATGTAAATCTATGACCCCCCCTCCTCGACCAATTTGATCAACAGCCCCCGAAACCCCAGCTCAAATTATTGTGACATCCAAACAAAAATCACATCTGAGGTCACAAAATCTCATTTATTTTCTAGCATTATCTTTTATTTTATTTTTTTTATTTATTTTTTTTATATTTTTCACCACTCTGGAACAACTGCTAATTCGTAGTAAGTCTGAAGTCAGGTTAACCTGCTCTCCACATTATAAAAGGATAATGCAGTCCACCGTCTCACTTTCTTTGTTTAATTGAATTTTTCAACTAAAAAAAAAATAAATTCAAGGCAAAAAAAATGAATGTTACTAATTAAAGGACCAAAGTGGTTGTTTTCTTTGTCCTTCCAAAAAAAATATTACGTTTTTCTACAGGGGAGGGTTTGCAAACAGAGTTAATTGCTTTTGCAGTTCGCATGTTTGTTGCGGAGGGAAGCTATTATTATCAACCTTTGCTGTTCTCTAACACCTCTGTGGAAGGATAATGATGTGGTCCACTGTGAACGTCTAATTGTCCACTGCCAGAAATGTTACCTGATTAAATTAGTTGACTCTAAAGCTATTTAAAAATGACCCATAGACTTCTCTACCAGACAGATAATGTCCATACCTGCCCGAGTCCCTCTTTAGGACCCAAACCCCTGTGTCTCCTTTCCCTCCCTTGATCCCTCTCTTTTTTGAGCAGCTCTGAATGTTTGATGGGTATGAGAGTTCTACTGGAAAATTTGTGAAAGAATGAAATGGTGTGAATAAAACACCTACTTTTTAGTCTAAACAGCTATTAACAAGTCAAAAAGTCTCATAAAAAGTCTAGCTAAAGTGACAATCCCTAGTAACACTTTTTACTCACGCATTCTAAACGCTAAGTCTTCGGCCATTTTGAAACGTTATGAATATAAAGTATGACGGGTTTCGTCAATGAGGTCAAACAGCTCTGGGAAAATGGTGAGAAAATTGGTCAAAAGAAAGATAGGGCTGGCGACATTCAGGGGCCAAATCAAACAGTAATAAAGCATTTCTGTCCAATACCTGTTTACAGAAAGAAAATGTATCGACAATCCATAAAAGGATACAGTCATCATGGAGATGCCACCTAAAGCCCTTCTTACTCTACACATACTGGTGGCCACTCTAGAGTTGCTACACAACAATCAGTAAAAACTTCAGTAATGGTCCAAGGTCTTTAAATCAGATCCGGCACAGGGGACAATTGTCCCTGGCTACCATGCAAGCCCTCCCCTGGCCAAAAAACAGACTATATCTTCTTGCCTTCTACTTCAGTTAGGTCTAATGATACTGATCTGTTCTTAATCAGATCCACATCTCATGAAGATATCTGTATCTCAAGAAGTTCCTCACTTAAGTATGTGTGAACCAGTCTCGGGCTGGCCATCTCGCACGCCACGCACATGTCTGGTGGGCCACAGTCTGACATCGCCCCATACTCATACCTGGGAACTCTCCGGTCTCGACGCGCCCCCAATCCCCGCCAATTTCCCCTTTAAATGGGGGTGTTTCCCATAATGTCAATAGGCAGTCCAGGCTGAGTCCCGCCGGGATAGGCTCCGTGTAGACAGAGCCCAGAAGTCCCTAGGTATGCCCATAGTTACCTGATCTTCTGGGTTCTGCCATCGGTTGCTTTTACGTCAAGAGGTGGCCATCGGCCTTAAAGTGCCGGGGCCGCCTCATTTCCCCCAGTCTGGTCCTGGTGTGAACAGTCAAACGACTTCATGTTTGTTGGTTGAGAGGCATAACAAGTTGTATAATCAACAAATTTCAGCCCCTGTAGCCTTAAAATTTGCACCACTTCTACCCATGCAAGAATATGCTTGTTTATCATTAAAAATCAATGCATTAACTGCATCTGCGTAATAATGAGAAATAATTCACAGGGATATTTCGGCAAACCAACGGAAAACTGGCATTCTGTATGAGCGAGAATCGGAGTTATCCATCGCGGATCGCATTTTCCTCACTCAACGTACCGATTTCCATTAAAATTATTTCTAATCTATTAACAGGGTGAAAGTTCATTTTCACTTACCCTACATACAGCTAATCTCCGCTTCAATTATTTCAGACATGGAAAATAAATTGCCTGTTAATTATTCCCACTTGTGTAGAACTGAATTAGTTTTCCAGTCAACCAAAACACAGGTACACGGATAATCTAAATGATATACAGTATTAATCTTCCGCTTAATTATCAGGGCTGGTACTTATAAATAGTAAGCTAGTTTATTCCATATCTTTCTTGTTTATGATTGGCTATGATGTCATTCATGCCCAATAGTTAATTACAGAAAAATACAAAAAAAAAAGCAAAATTAGTTTTCATAACCGGTGGGTTAAAAGAGATTTTGAAGTCAGAGCAAGTACTGCAGTAGATGCCACAACCGATAAAGTTGACCAGACCATGTGAGAATAAATGTCAGAACATTCCTATTTGCATATGCCTACCCAGAATCCCTTGTGGTTGTGGCAGCACCATGAGATTTCTGAGGGAGAAACAAGCCTTCTGGCTTGTCTGGTGTCTGTAGATGAGTGATTAATAATACTTCCGCTACCCCTTAATTTTAAGTGGAAGGGTTTTCCATCCCCTTTACTCACCATAACTTATGTAATGATATTGTTTGTACCAAAGATAGTCCATCGGATTTGTTCAAATACCCAAAATGAAATCTGGGATGAATGTTGCCTTTTTGGAAGAGTGTTTGTCCAAGGAGCATTTTTAACCGTTTTATTTTGCATGATTTTGTAGGTATTGTATCCAACTGCAAGGTGTTTGCGATGGAATTCGCGGTGGAGACAGAGTGCTAAGCAGCGTTTTGCAAGATTATCTTTTTAGTTGAAGATGCAGCGAAGTGGAGAGGACGGGGAAAAGATTTAAACCAAAAAGAATTCGACGGTATAGTTTCAACAGATTCCCTGCCTAAATTACATATTTCATGCATGGTTAAAAATTAAGCCATCATAAATAACTAATTTGGGAAATTCGTTTTCGGGGAACACATTGCTTTCCCTGCCCATTCGTTTCTGATGAAAATCAGGGGGCATTTTTAATTTGGGGAACTAGATTCGTTGCCTGGTGCCCACATTCATTAACTCATTCATTCACTCTCTCATACTCATTCACACTGCAATGGGGGATTGGAGGATCGGGGAGAGGGCCTCACTGGAACCACTGCCATTTCACCCCCCCCCCATTGGTGGGCCAAAATCACGGCCCTTTCGAACACAGAAGCAATCGGCAGAGAAGGTAGGAAGAAATTAAGAGAATGGGAATTTCCGGGAGACTCGGAACCTCTGTGTGACAGTGTGGCACCCTCCTGATGAGCACCTGGGGCGGAATGCACCCCCTGCTCCTCCTCAGTACACCACTAAATCTATACCACGATAATATATCTTGTTCATTAAAAACTTGCGATAAGCATTATGTTCCTTTATTTTTGTGTAATTGTCCGCTTTCATCAGTCGTACTTCCCCCCTTCGATATTAACAACCTAGAGCCATCTCTGATTTAACGGTATGAATGTAGATTGCAACATAACACCGTTATACTTCGTGGCCATTACCTGAACAATTTAACTTCCGAATATATACATCATTTCCGCACGGTGCATCCTCCACAGTAGTTTTAGTTATTTTAGTAAATTAATTTGAATAAATAGCGCCTGGGGGAGTGCGGTGTCACTGTTAATACTGGTGGAATGAATATAAGGTCTGGGATAAAGCTTTGAAAAAGGATGACTTCTGCACAGATGGTAATAGAATTGCAGATGGTAAACTGGAGTAAGTTGTTTAAACAGAAAGACACACAGATTTCCTGGAAGGGTTTCAAGGACATAGTTTCTTTCTCTCCTTGAAATAAAAATAAAATAGTAATATACGTGATTTCAGAAACATTGCTATAGGAGCCACTAAACTTCCGTGGGCATGGTTTTTAGAGGAATACATATAATGCTTAACAAACACAACAGTAACGGCAGAAATGTCGTTTATTCACTAAAATGGGACCATTGGACATTATGATTGACTTCACTACATCATATCTCTCATCTTCTAACCCCGAAAATCAGGACTGCGGGATTGCAGTCTCGGATCCTGCTGTCCAGCCGCGCTCTACCTCGCTCCCCAACAGACTTACGAAGAACGCTATATAGTTTAAAAAACACCTACATTTTAATAGACAAAGTCGTGATGGTGGAACAGGCAGACTAGAAGGGGCCGAATGGGTCTGATCTTCCGGCAAAGTCTATGTTTCTATGGTGACAGTTACAATTTAATCTAGAAGACTCTAGTTATACAGTTACATATTCTTTTTAGCCAAGTATAATTAATAAAATATTAAATTATTTTTTTAAAAATTTGGCACATAATAAAATTCATTTTCCGTGACATGTTAAGCATATGGGGTGAGGTTGCTAACAGACGTAGCATTGCGTATAACTGTCAGGAAAGCATGTGAATTCATGGGCATCTCTACGGCAAGTTCTTCGTCTTTCTGGTGTTATTTCTGTGTCTGACAGATGTCTGTTTCTGAAAACACTGATTACTTGCTGCTTGGGTTATGCTACAATCTCAAGACACCCTTCATATTTCATAAGAATCGACCGATTCTGAACCCAGAATTCTCTGAAATCGAGAGGAACAATCAGGTGGGTTGACCATGGAAGGTCTCCATCCCTTGGAGTTCCTGTCTTTGTTTTTGGAAACTAGATTTGTCCAATAATATATCTAAATTAAATAAACCAAAGTAAGCCGGTTTATATACAAATATAAAAATACAATAATAATTATATTATTAAAATAATTATATAATCATTATATATAATTATTATAATAATAAATAATTATTATTCTGTCCATTTGACCATGATGACGTCTTAAAAAAATAAAAAAATAAAATAAAAATAATTATAATTTACGGCAAACTGCACACGAACCAATGAGTGTGGTTTACTTAGTATATAGAACCATAAAATAGAGGAGTTGGAGTAAAAGAGCCAATTTAAATGAGGAGCGGCACCCGGAATGTTCCCAGGAATGGCCATAGGGTTTCACACACAGATCGCATGTTGTAAACGGGCTCATTAACCATAGGGCTGACGGCACCATGTATTTTAAATGTATTAGTTAAGGTAACAATAACATCTTTCATCTGTCGTTTAAGAAAAATACATGTTTATTTTTTGGGGGTGAAAAGGACCCTTGGAAAAACAAACTAATAATGATCATTTAACTCTTTGGTATGGTTTTTTTTAAGCAAACTGGTTAAGGATATTTAGCTTTCACTATTAGAAAACATTCTTCCAAAAATGTTTTTGTTCTCTATGATTACTGTTCATATTTATTTATTACAATTTTAACTATAAATATATATAAATAAAAAAATATAAATATATATAAATAAATATATATATTAAAAAAATATAAATATATATAGTTTGATTATTTTTGTTTATGGTACCTGATATATGGATCTGTTTACATTATGCAACATTTTTTTAGTAAAACTGCATATACAGTAGCTTATTTTTTATTATTATTATTATTATTATTATTATTTTTGTTTTGAACCAGAGCAATAGGTTAGAGATATTTGAAGTTCATGGCAAAAAAAAAAAACAACTAATTATTACTCTGCCCTGAATTTACATCTTGACCAGATTCCACCAAAGCAGAGGAAAAAAACATAAAGATGCTGATAATTATTTCCGCGCACTGGAGAGCAAACCGTTCGATCTATATACGCAGTAATGATTTTTGAAGAATTTTGGAGTTTTGGTATTGCCTTTGAACATGTGGTCCCATCTACTCTACTATCGTACCGTATCGTCAAGATACGTTATTAGAACTAAAGTGGCAGAATCCCCCTGTCATCAGATATTGATAACAAGTCACAAGAACGTTACCAGCAACACCAGCTGTTAGGAGATATACGGTAATTATTATTAATTCCGCACAGAATATAAAGCGCTGTAACCATCTCTTAATTAGGACACAAAGCTGGTTTCTTGCGAACCACATCTGCAGGATCCAGGTGGTTATCCTCGCCGCTAATATTTGTTTCCCAGTGTGTCAAAGTCACATTCGGTGCTTGCGTCGACACAACGGGAAGGGCTAATCCCAGGTGGGCTTCCGCCGCTTGCTAAAATCCGACCGGCTTCTTCAAATGATGCGTCCCAGTCTGAAGTCAGCCAATTAGTCTTCCCTTTCAAAGCGAACCGCGTACTCCCTACGCCAACGCGCCTCGACTTGCCAAGGAAATGAATTTAAAATATATTTTTTAGAATAAATAACACGACTTGTCTTTGTTTCTGGATGGACAGAAAACATCCTTGGAATTCCAGGAACCAAAATAATTAGAATTCCGTGTACAGAGCGCAAATTGTTTCAAATGATATTCCAATCTGGATTTAAAAAAATGATTTTTATTAAGTTACTTACACCAGTTTTCTCATCGAAGATTTTGATTCCCCCGAACGAGACCGTTAGAAAGACCTTTTGCTTGTGTTCACCTTTCGATCGTGCACCCGCGGCAATCCCCTGTTGAGGGACAAAAAAAAAACAAGGCATACAAGGTTACTGTGTTTTTCTCCTAACCTTTTTTTTTTTTTTTTAAATAATTTTTTATTTAAGAAAATATTTGAAGATATGATATTCGCTGTAAAACACTTGTCGAGTCAGGGCGCCACCTACACTTCTGAACTTAACCCCTTAAGGACAATGGGTGGTCCCTAAACATATTGAAAACAATGAATTTTGAGCTCGTACATGTACGGGCTTTGTCATTAAGGGGTTAATAAAAATTTTTAACTAAATGCTACATTAGAAACATCTTTCCTAGCTCCATGGTAATGCCTAAACCCATTGCTTAAATAATTTTTTCATCACGTATTATTTTGCCTTATTCAGAAGTTTTGCAGGGAACGCTTAATTCTCATGTGACCCAAAAGGAGGCGTTGATTGGTTGCTGGCCGTAAATTTGGGGTTTGAGCTGCCCTGATGGTGAGATCTTCTCTGTAATGGAGCGAATGAACAAAAGACAGCAATGCTCTTTCCAAGTAAGCACTTTTCCTATCGGGTAGTCTACTTTGGCGTTTAGGTTGAAAACCGGTCTCCCTTTTTTGTTTTCTAAACAAGTAAATTATTATTTTGTCGTATAAGAGTATGTAGGGCCAGAAAAAATAAAATACATGTAATTTAATCACAACAAAGATGCTGTTGCTCCAAGGTTAAAGCCATTTCCGCTATTAAAGTAATATTTGATTAAAAAAAACCAAAACATATTAAATAATAAAAAATATAAATAAATAAATAAAAATAATAAAAAACAAAAACATATTCAATTATAAAAAATATAAATAAATAAAAATAATAAAAAACAAATAAAATAGCTTGATGGCGAGGAGGTATTGCACAAGTGCACCTTACATGAACTACAATAAGTCAGTACGTATATGTAGAGAATGTCAGTCTAGTTTCCATAGTTTAACACCACGAGTTTGGAGAATTAACCCCTTAATGACAAAGCCCGTGCATGTACGGGTTCAAAATGCCTTGTTTTTAATGGGTTTAGGGACCGCCCATTGTCCATAAGGGGTTAACGATGGATGCCGCGTGTATTCATACAGAAAGTAACCTTAATGCATTATGCAGCCTTCAATAAAATAGTTGCCCGAATTATTAAAATTGAGCACGAACCCTCGCGCCCTACTGTTAAATACAAAGGCTCGCTAGACAAGAACATTAATCTTGGAGACCGCCTGGATCTTGTCATAATTTGCCAGGGACTCGGAAAAACCTCTCAATTAATAAGAAAAAATAAAAACATGGAGTACCTCGGACAAAACAAATAACAAATTTTATCAGCAGGTGCCTTTGCTTCCTGATGGCTAAGTGGAAATGAAGGGGGGATTTAAACTAATTTCTAATATTTGCCATTTTCCACATTCATTAAAAAAAAAAACTAATCAAAAAAATAGGCTGTCGCTAAGGAGAAAGCCCTCCGTAAAATTTGGTTTATATGCTTAGACAACGTGGAAGAAGCCACGTTGGGTTTTGGGGCAATGTACAATTTTGGTTTATCTCAGGAAATGGGTAAAATGGGTGAGTTGGCTTCTATTTTTATTATCATTTATTATTTATTGTGTTATATAGCCCAGGTAGGCGCAGAAGATGACGAAGAATGAAGACTTTTTGGAGCAGCGGACGAAGACAGAAGAAAGATCAACAAGAAGATGCAAGATAAGAGGCAGAGCTGCTAGGGACAAAGACGGACACAGAAGCGGAGAAGAGCAAGGGAGCATGAATGAAATTGTGAGAAAGAGCGTGAATGAGAGTATGATAGCGCATGAATGAAAGCGTGAGAGAGCATGAGTGAATGAGGGTGAATGACAACAAATTTTGTTTCCGAATGTAAAAGTCCCCCCTGATTCTCATCCAAAACGAACTGACAGGTAACTAAATTCATTGTCTGAAACGGAAACATTTGACCGAATAGTTTGTGGTCCATCTACTGCCTACCCCTACAAAGGCTGCCTCAACCAATCAACAAAAATCAGCAACTTAACAATGGGGGAGAAATAACTTCATGGGGAGGAATAATTAGGCAGATCCAAGGAAGGAAACGTAAAATTTACATCTAAGTGGCAAATCCGCTTTAAAGTTGGATACATTGAAAGCTATATTTACAAAAGTGTAATTCCCAGTCCATTACAATTTTTTTAATTCGCGTGGGGGGGGGGCTTTATGAGAAAATATTTTTATTATTATTTATAATTCTTATTAAAATGATGTTAAATGTGCAGACAGTACCTTGAGCTTTATCATTGAATCCTGGCATAACTTGTCTCCTCTCGCCGCAGAAACCTCGTCAATTCCAATTAACTTTGCTTTGTACCGTACACCGTCCCCTTTAAACCTTTTTATTAAAGTGGCTTCGCTGCGTTCCTGACCTAAAAGGACATAAAGAAAAAAGACAGACGTATAAGCAAAGTCAAACAGAGAGAGGACACTTCCCAACCCCTGCAGGGATATTACATGTAAAACTTACAGAAACAGACATGTCTGATTACCAAATGCTATTTTTTTTCATATTTTTTTCCGTATTTTTGGATTTTTATTTTATTTTTTTGCCTTAAGGCAGCGCAGGCAGACAATAAAAAGAGAGAAAGACAATTTCATGTTTAATCAGGTTGTATAGAAAAAAAAAATGACAGTTAATCAACGTATGTGAGTCACCATCTGCTTTAAAATTCTGGCCTCTTGGAACGGGAAATTAAAGTTACAGAAAAAAATGTATTTTTTTTAGGAAATAGAAGATGAATATGGTAAACGTTACATTCCGGAGACGCTGTATTCTCAACATCATGTTGGGGGATTATGTATAAGAATTATGGTTTAAAGTGGTCCTATCGGAGCAGGAAAATCCCGTTGGTTGCTATAGTGATTGCTTCGCTTATGCATACCTCCCAACAGTCCCGGTTCTCACTGGACAGTCCCGATTTTTACTATGCTATGAAATTGCTTACCCGCTTTGAGCTGTACTTACATCACCCATTGCTTGTTAACCATTCGGTTCTTACGCCATTCTATCCCCAATACATTTTGTTCCAATAATCAAATGCCACAGACGTATCCTTATTACACATTCTATTCCCGCACGGCTTTAACGCTCCTTCTCCATTACTCAGTACTCGATAAACACAGTTTAGCTTGTCTTTTGTAGGGATTAGCACTCTGTGTACAAGGTTCCGGGGGGGGGTCATTATCTAGGATGCATTGCTCAGTACCCTGCATTTATTATATTTCTATATGTTAGGATTAATAGCAGTTATCCAAGGTTTAGCGCACTCGGCGTCCAGGGATTAACACTCAATATATTAGGTTAAGAGCTCGTAATATAAGATTTATCAGGGTTTTACACTCCATATGTCACGTTAAACAATCTACGAGCAACTCTTTTTCTAAACCTTAGATTATTTACTAGCAAAAATTTAACCGGACTATTAAAGGAGAACTCCCACCAATTTTTTTTATTTTTTATTACTAGTATTCTTATACCAAAAACATAAACTATGATGGGTAAAGCTGATAGAAAGCCCTTCGACTTAAAATGTAGAAGTAGAGTAGTAGAAGTATTATTAATCACTCATCTACAGACACCAGACAAGCCAGAAGGTTTGTCTTTCCCTCAGAAATCTTATGGTGCTGCCACAAACACAAGGGATTCTGGGTAGGCGCATGCAAATAAGGTCAACAATGATCACCTTTTGCTTCTATATCCACTTTATGCAATAAACAGCTGTCCATGAGCGGTGATCTGGCTACTGCATCTCTTACCCGTGTTTTGTCAAAGGCTGTCCTGTACAGCGGGCAATTACTTTCAAGGGGTCCATGTATAAAGTGGATTTAGAGGCAAAAGGTTGTTATTGTTGACCTTATTTGCATGCGCCTACCCAGAATCCCTTGTGGTTGTGGCAGCACCATGCGATTTCTGAGGGGAAAACAGGCCTTCTGGCTTGTCTGGTGTCTGTAGATGAGTGTTTAACAATGCTTCTACATACCCCTAAATTTTAAGTGGAAGGGTTTTTCATCACCTTTACTCACCATAACTTATGTAATGGTATTTCTTGGCTACCCCAAGCCCTATGTATTGCAACCTCATGCTGATGAGTCCCGGTAAGGGCAAACAGCTGTCTATGGGCAGTGAACCGCCTGCTGCATCTCTTACCTGAGTTTTGTCTAAAGGCTGTCCTGTACAGCAGGTTGATAACTTTCAAGGGATCCATGTTTAAAGTGGACATTGAGGTAAAAGGCGATCATTACTAACTTTAATTGCTTGCACTTCTCCAGAATCCCTTGTGGTTGTGGCAGCGTTGTGGGGTTTATCAGGGAGTAAACAAGCAGTCTACTGTCTGTCGATGAGTGTTTAATAATGCTTTTACTATCCTCTGGTGTAAGAATACAAATAGGTTTTCAAAAATATTGCGCTGTTTTCTTTTTAAAAACATTTCTAGTTTTTGCCCCGTGATATAATGTTTTCAGGCAGCTGCATATTAGCTGTTTGTATGATTCTCGCTCTGTTATCTGAACCCCAATCTACTAAACACCCAGACTCCAGAGTGATCAGTTATTCTTCTGAAGAGAATCCAGAAAACATTTGTTGGAAAGTTTTTTGTTGTTTTTTTTTTTACTGAAAGAAGGGTACAAGTGAAGTAAATATTGTTGCTTCGCTGATCCCTGAAAAATAAGGTATTTGACTATAAAAAAAAGTCCTTTTTAAGTGATATCTGAAGATTTACGTGCTCTAAGTGAGGACCGATATTGCTACTGGGTTTAATTTGCTGAAATGTCAAAAGTATTTGATGTTACTTGGCATGAGACAAAATACCAGCACTTCTCCAAAGCCGTTCCAATCCACTTGGCAGCGATATCTATTTATGGAAATATGTTTTCTTTTTCACGTTATGAAAGAAATAATATTCTAAAAAGGAGACACATGCTGGAAGTTCCCATAGTTACAAGCTGGATATGCTAAAATGTGCTACCAGCTCAATGTAAAAAAAAAAAAATAGTGTTATCCAAATTCCTGTGAATTCCAATTAAAGTTTGTAAAATTTGTTTATGGATTTCTGGAGTAAAAGGCTTTGGACCTACTAGAATGCACAAAATGAAACAAGGTCATTTAAAATGTTTGCATGTTTGAATTCCCTTGATGTATCACCCTCTACCACGTCTACTGGGAGGCTGTTCTCCTTATTTGCATATTATGTCTAAACTTTTGTCACATCTTTAAACATATCAGAAAGGAAAGCAAGAACATTTTGTAGGTGTCTGTAGATGAGTGATTAATAATGCTTCTACTGCCCCCTTAATTTTAGTGGAAGGGTTTCCATCACCTTTACTCACCATAACTTATGTAATGGTATTTTTTGGCTACTCCAAGTATAAACCAGTACCCCAATATCATGCTGATGAGTCCAATTAATGAGAAGATGGTTGTCTGTGAGCAGTCTGGTTATTGCATCTCTTACTTGATAGGCTGTCCTGTACAGCGGGTGATTGTTTTCAAGGGATCCATGTATAAAGTGGAAATAGAGGCAAGGGGTAGTAATTGTTGATCTTATTTGCATGTACCTACCCAGAATCCCCTCTGGTTGTGGCAGCACTGTGAGATTTTTGAGGGAAAAGCAAGTCTTCTGGCTTATCTGGTGTCTGTAGATGAGTGTTTAATAATACTTCTACTACCCCTTAATTTTTTTGGAAGGGCTTTCCATCACCTTTACTCACCATAACTTATGTAATGGTAAAACAGGATGTGACATTATTATCAATTCCTGTTCAATAACACATTGGAATATATGAATGTGTATATATATACATATAAAAACTTTGCCAAGTGAAAATAGTCATGGATGGTTAGAAAGAATAAAGCTACCGTATTTGCTCGATTATAAGACGAGGTTTTTTTCAGAGCAAATGCTCTGAAAAATACCCCTCGTCTTATAATCGGGGTCGTCTTCTAATCAGACCTCAAATAGAGGTCTGATTAGGAGACTAAGATCCAGATCCCCCGCACCGCTGCAGGGGACCTGGATCCTCCTGTCGTCGCCCCCCCCCACACTTACCGGTGCTTCCGGAGGTGAAGTTGGCAGCGGGGGTTTGTATGCGTCCGTCGCAAATACCTTCCCCGACTGTCAGAGTTCCAGAGTTCCTGATCTCTGACAGCCGGGGAAGGTATTTGCGACGGACGCATACAAACCCCCGCTGCCAACTCCACCTCCTTCCGGCTGCCGCGGAATGAGACGTCAACCCGCTGCCCCGGCAATACAGCAGGAAATTGGAAGCACCGGTAAGTAAGTGTGTGTGTGTGTGTGTGTAGGGCATTTCTGGAATGCCTTACACCCCTATATGCCACTCTGGCACTTAGGGGGTTAAAAGGCATATTATGGGGCAGAGTGGCATATAGGGAGGTATAAGGCATTTCAGGAGGCAGAGTGGCGTTAAGGGGGCATTTAATAGTGCACTCTGCCTCCTGAAATGCCTTATACCTCCCTATATGCCACTCTGCCCCATAATATGCCTTTTAACCCCCTAAATGCCAGAGTGGCATATAGGGGTATAAGGCATTTCTGGAGGCAGAGTGCTCTATATAATGCCTTTTAACTCCCTTAATCCCACTCTGCCTCCTGGAATGCCTTATACCTCCCTATATGCCACTCTGCCCCATAATATGCATTTTAACCCCCTAAATGCCAGAATGGGATATAGGGGTATAAGGCATTTCTGGAGGCAGAGTGGCACATAGGGGGTCAAAAGGCATACCATGGGGCACAGTGGCATATAGAGGGTTAAAAGGCATATTATGGGCCACAGTGCCATATTGGTGTGGCAAGCCTGGGGGCAGATGTGCGTAACTGGGGGACAGGTTGGAAAATACAAGAAATAAAACCAAAAAAAAAAATATTTGTCTCAATCATAGCTTTTATTAAAAAAAATAGTTTACATGAATTAACATTTACTGGTAAAACTTTTTTCCTTTAGGGTCGTCTTATATTCAGGCTTTTTCTTTTTTTCCTAAGTTAATATTCAGATTTTGGGGGGTCGTCTTATAATCAGGGTCGTCTTATAATCGAGCAAATACGGTAATTATTAAAAAAATAAAAAAAAATCACCAGAATTCTTGTAAAACTATGACAAATATGGGTCTTGGAAAAATAAAGCTAATTCTTTAAAAAATATATATAATAAATAAATAAATAAAGATTATTGCACTCATCTAGAAATCTCTCTATAGATATATATAAAAAACCCAACTTTGCCAAATAAAAATAGTCACGGATAGCTTGGAAAAATAAAGCCAATTATTAAAAATAAAGCTTATCGTACCCATCAAAAGTGCCCACATTACAGAAAAAAGTAATTTAATTTAGAAGCCCGTCGGACTTTGCGTTCTGTAATCTTAATTTGTTGCTTGGGAGTAACCGGTGAATAAATGTTTTTTGTAATCGCTTTTTCAAAGGCGACAGATAAAATAATGTATTATGTATTTTTTCATGAAAACCATAACTATGTTTCATTTAGAAAGCCTTGTTTTTAATGTCTAACTGATTACGGAACATTTATTGAAAGCTGACAACGTCGTCTGTAGGAAGTAACCTTTTCTTCAGCTTTTTTCCATGGGTCAGCAGTGCACACGCGACTCTAGCCGGAACTGTTATCTCGAAATTAAACACATTAATTTGTTCCTTTAATCAGAGCTGGCGATTATTAAAAAAAGGACATTTAATGTTGACGGCAAATGAAAACGCAAACACAATTTCAACGGTTTAATTCATTTTATTATCCTCTTTAATGACCATAGTTTACAGAGATATAAAACATTCTGCTTGATTAAAGAAAAAAAAAATGTACACGTGATCTCCCAACCAAAAAAGTCCAAGGCGACTCAAACACTAAAGGTTTTAGGGGTGCTACATACAAAACATGTATTTCTCTAGACAGGAGTGTGTATGGAAAGGCTTATTGCCCCTACAGGGGTAATAAGATAGCGCTTGCTAGTCTTAGTCAAAGGATAGCTATGTGGATGTTACGTACATCCTAAGTGTCCTGTTTTCCATGGTGCAGTCCTGTTTTTTTGGGTACTGCTGTCCCAAATGGATCTCCCATGACTGTCTGGATTTGCTTTAACCCCTTAATGGCAACCCCTCAAAATGCATTCTTTTCAATGGGTTTAGGGACCGCCCATTGTCCTTAAGGGGTTAAAATTAGACTTGGGCACCAGGGGGCTCTTCGTGCTTGTCTTCGTCAAAAAAAAAAATCTTCGTATTCCGCGAATATTCGCCCGTTCCTGTCTTCTCTTCGGGCGAATATTCATGGACATTCTTCATGTTTGTTTTTTCTTCGTTTTTTCCGGTTAAGGGGTTAATACTGGGTTAACGCGTACCGCAGCAGCTCTAGCACCAGTAGTTTAAATGTGTGTATCAGCAACTGTATTGATCGCCAGCAGGGGGCCTCCTGCTGGCGACCAATGAGCACACTACCATATATGGCTAATATAGAATATTATGCTACTCAGTGTAAAACCAACAGAGGGGGGCAGCATTCTGTCCGAAGATATATTAGCCATATGTGGCAGTGTGTTCATTTTCATTTATTAATTATTTAAATAAAATATATTCCCATGATCCGCTGGTCTCCCCGCTGCAACAGTTAAATGTCCGCACTCGCGGACATTAATTCTGTCAAACTTGCAAACTCTTTTTTTCTATTTATTTTGGTTTTTTTTTATATTATTATTAAACTGTTAGACAAAAGGCTCATGGGAATATACTTTATTTGAATAAATGCAAATGAGCACACTGCCATATATGGCTAATATATCTTCGGACAGAATGCTGCCCTCTGTTGGTAAGATACATTAAGTAGCATAATAACTTTGGATTTCAAGCAAATGGAACAATGCTACTCAATGTAAAACCAATTTGTTTGTCGCTGGCACGGACTTTTAACTGTTGCAGCAGGGTCCCGGATTTTTGAATAATGGTTTGATTGGATGACCCGAGTAAACTTTAGTAGGTTTTAAACAGAAATATATAATGCTTAGTTAGCGATTAAAAACACAAAAAACACTCCAAAGCAAACGATAGGTTACTTTTTCGTTGTTTTTTGTCTAATTAAAGCAATACTTCCCACAATTAATTATTTTTTTTTATTCCTGAAGTTAAATATATACAACCAGGCAAAACAAATAAACAAACCAAAGAAAAAACAATTCATATATTAACGAATAAATGGGTTATGACAAATAGATAAATAAACTTTTTTTTAGTAATCGTGGTTTAAGTTAAAATATAAAGAGAAGAATATTAACACCAGCCGTCTGAAATGATCTGCACTGATATCTCCGTATACGCGTTGGGTTAAACCTTGCGTATATCCATCCACTTTGTTTCGCAGCCACAGGGTGTAAGAAATGTTATTATTCCCTACGGATAAATCGTTTTGTTCTGCTATTGTGAACAATCAGAATAGAGTCTTCATTTCTTTTTGTCTCTCTCAATACAACAAGACTTTAGTGACATGACTGATCAATAAAAGCATTACTAGCACCGAGCACCAAAACATCTCCGAGCCCCTACAAACTATCTATCTATTATCTATCTATCTATCTATCTATCTATCTATCTATCTATCTATCTATCTATCTATCTATCTATCTATCCATCTATCTATCTATCCATCTATCTATCTATCTATCTATCTATCTATCTATCTATCTATCTATCTATCTATCTATATATCTATCTACTGTATCTATCTATCTATCTATCTATCTATCTATCTATCTATCTATCTATCTATCTATCTATCTATCTATCTATCTATCTATCTATCCATCTATCTATCTATCCATCTATCTATCTATCTATCTATCTATCTATCTATATCTATCTATCTATCTATCCATCTACTGTATCTATCTATCTATCTATCTATCAATCTATCTATCTATCAATCTATCTATCTATCTATCTATCTATCTATCTATCTATCTATCTATCTATCTATCTACCTATATATCTATCCATTTCTATCTATCTATCTATCTATCTATCTATCTATCTATCTATCTATCTATTTATCTATCTATCTATCTATCTATCTATCTATCTATCTATCCATTTCTATCTATCTATCTATCTATCTATCTATCTATCTATCTATCTATCTATCTATCTATCCATTTCTATCTATCTATCTATCTATCTATCTATCTATCTATCTATCTATCCGTCTGTCTATCTATAGATCTCTGTGGTTTCTGTTACAGTGTAGATTTTGTTGGCGCGTTACCTGCGGTGTTTGCAACACAATTCATTGTGCCATTTTGTTTGTGTCAATATGTATGACGATGTTTTAGCATCCACCAACATGATAAGTGCAGGGCGTACATTGCCCTCTGTCAAAGAAGGGAACGGCAGCCATGAAGCAATTAAAACCACGGGGAGTAACAGCTTCTCCCCAGAGAGATACTTAGTAACCAAGTCTTATCTTATGATGTCATAGTTCACTGGAATTTAAATGTTGACTTTTGGATATTCTGACCACTTCCCTCTCCCCATCAATAAAGTAATTGCTTATTATTTTACATTATCTCAGGATTGAGGTGTTGGGTGGAATCGTTGCATCGATATCTGCCTCGTGCGTCAACAGAAAAAATCAGGTCAAACATGTTTTATTTTATTAATGTTGGGATGTGAGCCGGCCACACGAGGCCATGAGTCACGAGTTTAGCGGCCGCTCACGCTCGTAGCCTCTACTCATATAACTTTGCTAACCTTTTCATTGCATTGACTTCGCGATCCATCATTAACCTTGTTGGTAGACATCTATTCCAACGCGGGTTATTGTTTATTCTCTCTTGGTTTTTTATTTTTTTTATACAATGCCGTAGGCTTTGGTCTAGCAGTTATTTTCCAAGTTACCGGCTTCTCAGAGGTACATAATTTTAGCAAACAACATCCTGTTCCATGTCTCCGATAAAAAGAAATTACATTTATGCGATGCTCTGAAAGCCTGGGAACATTTTTTCCATTTAATTTTACTTCAATATATTTACAGGCAGACACACAATACTGAAATTTCCCGGCTAGGCAACAAATTCCAAATAAACCGACAATTTGTCAGGGATCTAGAGGCAATATTTTTTTTGGAGCCTTATATGCCTAATACGTTTATATCCTCTTAATGCATTCTAGAGGTTTCTGGGTTCAACATTGGACCTTGTAATGATCCCAGGGCACCTGTCAGAGGGTACGGGTAGTATAGCTATGTGGGTCCCAGCCTCTAGAAAGGGCCCTGGGCCCTGACGTTCCAACACTGGTTCACCCACCCCACTTCTTCGGGTCTCCACGGAGAAACTCCTGGTGGTGGGAGCAATGTTGCAGCATGCCCCACTTTCTGCCCGCAGCCCCTCCAAAAAACGGGCAGCGTTCAGTGGGACTGGCCGCCGACGTCAGCCGGACCACCTACCTGCATTCCGAAAAGGGAGGGCTCCCGGTAGCAGGAGCCTGGATGGTCCCAGGTATGGACATGTGGGGTGTTATGGGACCTGGGCCAACCTAGGGCTGGCAGTATCCCAGTAGGCCAGTCTCACTGCAGGTTGAAAGCTCAGATTGGAGGCAGACAGTGGCACATCTAGCATACTGTATACACTATCTAACTCATTTCTCCTTATGAGCCCACCCATACACAGTAAGAAATAATCCTTCAGATTCTGAATAAGAGACCTCTGAGGTTCTTCTACTTCAAATAAAGACTTTGTCTTGAGCTAATATGTGTTTATCCATTTTTCTTTATCAGAGTTCACCCTAGAACCTTGATACAAACCGTAACACCTGTAAGTCCTAGATATTAAGCATCATAGTTATAGGTAGGGACAAGTATTAGAACTTCTGTAGTTTTATATTAAAACCGGAGTGCAGACGTGTTATTAGAAGAACGCGCTGAGTTACTCGCTAAAGAGAGGGTAGCAGACACTTTCAATGAGAGTGCTGACCCGTTAAGAATTGAGATGAATGAGATAGAAATTCAATTACTTTTAAAATCTCTTCTGTTCTTATGCTGCAAAATATCATCAAACCAGCAGACACAATATATATAAATATATATATACACCATTCTTCGTTTTCTTCTGGGGTCGCAATCCCGAAGGATATGCAACCCCTTCCTTCCCTGCTTGGGCCGGATCTTCTAGGCCTCTTCCCGCAATGCAAAATGATATCAAAAGGTAAAAACACACATGCACTGTGGAAAAAATATACAATCATGGGACAATACTACATATAAAACTGCTCCTAGTGGAAGCCCCAGCAAATTGGAACAAGAAAGAATCGGTGTGGATGGTAGGAGTTCAATAGAAGATCTCCCAATAGTTAGGGAGATCAAATCGTTGCACATGTGGAGGGGTGTGCCAGCCACAGAAGCGGGTGGAGTTGGCTCCAAAGTAGGCAGGGTCAAGGTGAGGCCTACCTGCCCCAAGTGTTTGGTAATGTGTTCCCAGAACCTTCAGACAGTGTTACAGTTCCCAGGTATGTAAATTTGTCTAAAGAGGCGTGGCATTATATCCCCCTTATGCAAAAATGTCTAGGACACCTCACACACACGTACAAACTGTGAATGGCTTTGTAGATAGGGTTTAATGAAATATTGGTGAGGTACAAGTATGAGGTTGTAGACCATTAACATAAACAGGAGGGGTTTAAATCAAGGACAACACCCTTAAAAGATTATATGCAAGGTCTATCCTCATCTCTCTTTTGGAGAATCCAACCCCACTTGTCTATCCATCTATTTCTTTACTCGTCTCAGTTTAAGGTAAAAGCTATCCTTAATCCGTTCTTCACCTTCGCCAGCTTGGTATCACCAGATATCTGGACCAATAAAACTTATTAAAAATGTTTAAATGTTTTAAGCCAAACCAGCCCCCTCCCCCTCTGACTAATGGGGAGATACTGCGTTACAGAATAAAATCCCACAATGTACGGTTGCAGTTATCGCTTTAGGATACGCTGTGGCAGATGTTAAGTTTCCACAGTTTTAAGCAATGAAACCAACATCTTTTTATCCGCTATAAATAGCGGCAGACAAACACGAACACGAAAAATCGGATTATTGTCCTCCGCGTTCCAAAAATCCCGTGTTTTACACGGGGGCCGCAAGCATTCATACGGTTTGCAAATGTTTGTACTGGATCATACTATCTCTTTACAGACCTGCAACGTAAACCATCGGATATCGGATACTATGTGGAGTTCTTTTAGGTTCCACGTTGGAAATATTGGCTACTAATATGCAAATGAGTTGTTTAGTGAAGACACATTCCATTTAATCCCCTTCAAACTCCTAATCGATTGTAAGCTCCCAAGACCACGTCCCTCTTCTGCTTCCGTACCAGTATGCCTTATTGCTTTTTAATCTGATTGTCCAATTGTTTATTGTCAATTTTTATGCTGTTGTTAAGTTTTACTGAATTATCCATCTTGGGGGCTCACAGGCCAGATGTGGCCCCCATCTGGGTTTTGGTATGGTCCGCCAGTGCCCAAAAACGTTACCCGCGTCTCGCACTTAAAACATTATCCAAACTTGACATTAAACAACACAAAAAAAAACAAATCTGTGTTAAAAGCTCTTTCCATTTTCATAAACAAAGGTGAGAAATACAATCCATGATGCCAGTTTTTTTCTTTGACGTGAACAAAAATGACAATTTTCCTCTCTTTCACAGTAAAACACAATTTATATATACAGATATTTATTATTTCTATCGTAAAAAAAATAGAATTTTTGAAAATTTTCTATCACTTTGGGTTATTCGGAATTTCAGGCTACATACTTACGATATCAAATATTTATCTACAGCTACATTGTAATATCTAGAGGTTCCGCATCTTCACAGAAATCTCTAAGATGTCACTTTCCCAAAACATTACTCTGGCCGGGGCATCCATCTTGGCCTGATTTGAATAATTATTCCTCCCCGTTAATGTATTCCACCCCAGTGATGGGAGCTAATATGCCCAAGGAGCTTACAGGGAGTAATTTGTAGCTAGGTAAGGGAATAATTATGCATCATTCATAAGCAAAAGCATGTAAACATAAGCTAGAGGTCACTTATTACTACTATTATTATCATTGTTATTACTAATATTTTATGGACTTATATAGCGCCATCATATTCCACGGTGCTGTACAATGACAGGACATAGTAGATATTTTCTTTCTGTAAGCCAAAATTGGACACTTGTTGTGTCCTGTTTACCCGTTGTACGGCTCTATGGTATATGCTGGTGCTATAAATATAAATACATTATTTTAGTAAGTAGGGGATTAACGAGACAAAAATCCCAAATGTGACACATATTCTCTAGATTCGGAATTTCTGTGACTCACGTCGTCCCACAAGTTTCATTTTATAATTAATTTAATATTTTTAATATTAATTTAACATTTAATATTTATATTTATTTAAAACTGGGTCACTTTGCAAACCAACCACCCCCGGGACAGTAACGTAAATTCGTCTTTCCTGCATTTTCTGTCTCTTCTGCTCCAGCTACAAAATGATAAAAATCAGCTGGTTGTAAACTGAGGGCAATATGGCCGCAATGTCCTCTTTCCCGATTGGAGGATCGAGGAGGACGTCACCCGCAGCGCCGCCATTGTGGCAGAAGTTACCGCCACGGAGATCCGGACAAAGAAAGAAGATTAAGGATTGAAGATAGAAGAGTGAAGAGAAGGCTTCGCTTTCGCCCAATTCGTACGGGGTCTGGCCTGGTTTTTGGGGGTTCATACAAAATGCCAAATTTAGCAAAATTCTGTGAATTTGTAATTCAGATGAATCCAAATGCACAATTCTATGTTTTATTGATTTGTTCGTTGCCTTGGCTCTAGACTTCCTATGCAGTTTGATGTATATATATATCGCACTTTGGACCAGACTGTAACGGGGAGTGAGCACTGATCATTTTGGGGTATCTACATACCAAATGTTTTTTGGGGTCACAATTTTATACGACCCTCTCATCTAATCCGTCCGCAATCCAAAGTAAACTCTAGGATTTACATGCAAATTTTAACTAATTATGGCACAGATTTCTTTAGTTGGGGTAAAATCTCTCCAATTTCTCAAAACTAAGTACATGCCAGAGATTGATAGGCCGTGTGATACACAACATTTTTGGATATTTTTTTTTTTTTTTTTTTTTGGTCAAGTGCAAATAATAAAAAAAAAGCAAATAAAAGGGTTGCACAATTGCATAAAAAAATGACCAAAAATTAAAATCTCCGATTTAAAAAAACCATTCACGTTTGTTTTACAGGTTTGCCATTACTGTAGGAACAGAATTGTTCCGAGCGTAATAACTGTCAAGAAGTAAAAAAAATAAAATAAAAAATAAATAAAAAAACACAAAAAACCCCCCACAAACCAGAGATGATTGTGTTTCTGCTTTTTCATGCTGTGCCGTTTATGGGAAATGTCTCGCTTCCATTAAGAACCAGTCTATAAAAAGTACCGGGACCCCTCGCTGTGCCACTTCTGTCTCTCAGCCCCGTGAGCTCCGGCGAGATGCTCGCCGCGTGGGCCGTAAATATGGCCTTTGGTAAAGTGTGTGTTCGGAAATAGCCTCGTGACGCCGGACAATTTATTCGTCCTCCGGAAGATGCATAGGGCGCTATCATTAGGCAAAATGTTTTGACCTTGCAACCCTGGGCAAGATGCATTCTTTCCAGCTGTTTCAAGCGCAAAAACATTTACAAGTTCCATCAAGCGAGGTTTAATACCTTGAATGTTGCAGCTGTTACTATTATTACGCCAGAAAAAAAATATTCCGACCTGGAGCTGCAGAATCCATCGAAAGGCTCTTAGCACGTTGCTTGCTTAACTATAAAGGGGCTTATTCACTAAACCATGAGGGGGGCAGCTCCGTTATGCATCACTAATGGCCAAGCCTGCCTGCTTTCTCCTTAAATAAGAGCTGATACGCGCACCCTCAGCACTGTGTATAATAACGACCCCAATAACCCACAGCGCTCTATACAGTAACGTTGGCCGGCATTCACAAAAACCTGAGTTTATCATGTTAGTTTTCCCAATAATCTGCCTTTGTCTGCAGACCTGGAGCCGCCGTTGCTGTCAGTCATGTGATATTTTGGGTGACTTTCCCGGCTCAAACACCGCACTGAGCTGATGCTTTATGGCAATGCTAATGAAGTCTGTTCCTCCATAGACTTTCATCCATTCATATATAGTCAGAGAGTCTAATTGGGCAATTAGGACTGAGCCATTCCATTCCAGTGGGGGTCAGGGTGTTTGTCTAGTAGATTGGGCTAATGTGCAGCTGTCTGAAAACAAATGTATTACTCATAAGCTAAAATAAAAAAGAAAACGGCACAATGTTTTTGAAAAATCATTTCAAATGGATACTAGTGATAAAAGGTTTTTGGGTTCACATTTCACCAAGACTGGCCCTTTAGAATGCATAATGGTGTTGGTGAGTTGGATCCCTGCAAACTCAAAGGGCTCAAGTTTTATCCTAAATATACTTAATATTGGAAAGCTACCGTCGGATATAAAGTCTTTATTCTTTACTACGGACAGAATTTCCAGCTACAGCAACCTTGTAGCTTCTACCCAAAGACAATAAAGATGACTTAAAGAAATGCTTAGAACTATAGTTCATAATAATGTATTAAATTCAGAAAAAATTAGGCAACAGAAAGAGAATTTTTACGAAATCGTTACATCGTAATATGTTTCCAAGTGCCTTCTAAGGGTCCAGCGATCAGCCATTAGAGCGCTTATTGGAATACAACATGATCCATTTTAAAAATAATGAGTTGCACAGATGGAAGCTGATATCTAAATTATGAATGCAAAATTTATTTCCGGCAATTACATAGAAATGGATATGTAAAAAAATTCAATTGCACCCTACGTGAGTAAAGGTTCAATGTAACCGTTGACGATGTTTAATATAGCGTTCCGTGACTGTTGGGCTTTACCGCTTTTCTCAGCTTGCGGAACTCTATATTCTCCATTGTTTCCGTAATATGAGAGTTTTAATTGTTTTCCTGGTGCTTAAGCCCTGTTTAATAGCGTGTGCGGATGGTTTTAAACGGCAGGTAATATAAAACGATCATTTAAATACATTATGAGCGCACTTTTTTTTATTTTTTTTATTTTTTTTTGTTCCTAGCCGAATAAATTAAATCATTGTACTTCAAGGCATTTTACTTCCAGGGTTAAATTACGAAGATTTATTGCATTTTGCAAAAAAAGTAAAAAAAAAGAAAGCATGGGAAGCTACAGTTGATATCATAAAGAATATACCAAGCTTGACATTATTACATCTCATAATGAAAATGAAGAAGTAATTAGACATTTATGAACAGGTACAAAGTGGGGGCAGATAGCCAACTGCCCCTCACCCCTGCTGGATTTGATAGCTTTTGTTTTGTATGTTTTAATTGAAATTCCATTTTTTTTTTTTTTTTGAAAAGTAGTTTTTATTTTGTCAAAAGAAAAGGTGATTTCCACAGGAAAGCAATTGCAGGCAAAACATACTGAATACTGAACACGGAACAGAGCAATGCAAACAATCTTAGCACAATAGAGGACGTTCACAAAGGAGCCCCGGCAGAAACAGTGGGCCACCCCATGGCAAAAGGCACGAGTAGTGGTGCCTGCGGGAGGACGGCCCATAAAGGCATGTGGAATGCTCGTTGAGCGCCGAGACAGGATGGCCTGAGACAGGGCTGCGGAAACCATTGGAAAACAGCAACAGAAAGAAAGACAGAGGAAAAGAGAGTAGGGCCAGAAGACGAGAAAAAGACATAGTAAAGAGGGGAGAAGGAAAAGAAGAAAGGGAAGAAAGAAAAAAAAAAAAAAAAAAAAAAAAAAAAAAGGGGACCACGTCAAGGGCTCAGCCAGCCGAACAGAAGACATCCACCATAGGGGATCACATCATCAGATCCAGGAAATGGCCGTAGGGGGCATCCCGAACTTCTCCAGCCACGGCTCCCAAGTGAGAAGAAAAAGATGAGACTTGTCATGCAGGTATGCCGTGATTTTTTCCATCTTCAGCATGTGCCAGATTTTTGCTTCGACAGCAGGAATTTCAGGAGTGCCCGATTTCCACACCTGGGCAATGACGAGGCGGACCGCTGTACAGACTCGGAATATAAGACGATGGGCAGGCTTCGTCAAAGTGTCAGAAGGGTAACATCTGCAGAGAAGAGCCGACCAAGGCTCTGGATGGAGAGGCTCCCCGAGGGCGGCACTTAGCTGATTGAAGAAATGAGACCACAGAGGCGTGATCTTGGGGCAAGTCCACCAAATATGCAGCGGAGTTCCAGTCTCGTTGCAGCCGCGAAAACAGAGGGGAGAATGCGTCGGGAACATATGATGCAGTCTGGAGGGAGTAAGGTGCCAGCGAGACAATACCTTAAAGCAGTTTTCCTGCACCAGGGTGCAAGCTGTGACCTTCCACAAATTCTCATATATTTCCCCCCAATCAGAGGAGTCGAGATGTTGATCCAGGTCGGACTCCCAGCGACATTCAAACGAAGGCGATGATGGGTATTTTACCCCCAAAATATGGCTGTAGAGATCGGAAATCGCACCTCTGGATTTGTGAGGGCGGCTGCTCGCCAGCTCGTAAAACGTGGATACATGGTCAGGGTAGCGTTTAAGAAAAAGATTGAGGAAATGAGAAATTTGGCGGTATCGAAAAAGTTCAGCAGCAGGGATACCGTGTACCGAAGTCAATTGTTGAAATGAGTAGGGTCGATTATTTAGGAGCAGGTCTCCCACTGTGACCAGTCCCTTGTCAACCCACCACTGGAACGGGCGTGCCTGAAGGCCCGCAGGAAAGTCCCGGTTCTGAAATAATGGTGTTAGTCGAGAACTATCAGCCGTGAGTCGGTACTTGTGGCGAACTTGATGCCAGAGAGAGAGTGAGTGAAGGAGGGTAGGGCTACCAGAGACCCTGTGTTTATCCAGTGTATGGTGCCACATAAGCCATCGTAGATTCACCCCGGAGGAGACATCCGATTCTAATTGAACCCAACGGGCAGGGGAGGGGCGCACAGATAGAGACAAAAGCATCGCCAACTGGGCCGCAACATAATATTCATAGAGGAGGGGGGTAGATAGCCCTCCAGCCTTCCTCAATCTGTATAGAGTGGATTTAGCGAACCTGCTCCTTCGGCCCTGCCAAACAAACCTCTCAATAGCTCCCTGAAGACTAGCAATATCTTTACGTTGAATCGGCAGTGAGATAGAACGGAAGAGGTACAGTAGTTTAGGCAATAAAGTCATCTTCACCGCATATATTCTCCCTAAAAATGATAAAGCGTAGGCGGACCAAGCGGAAAGATCCCGCTTCAGATTCTGAAGCAGTTGCGGATAGTTGGCCGCATACATTTGCTGGTGAGAAGGGGTGATGTTAATGCCCAGAGACCGCAAGGAGAGGGGTTGCCACTTGAAATCAAAATTAAGGGAGAGGAGCTTCACCGTATGGGAGGGAAGGCTAACATTCAAGGCCTCACATTTATCCGGATTCACTTTATAGCCGGAAAGCTTCCCGAACTGCCCCAGCAGATGATATAGATTGGGCAGAGATGTGAGCGGGGAGGTCAAGGAAAGCAGGACGTCATCTGCGAAGAGACTAAGTTTATATTCCTGGCCCCCCACAGTAAGACCCCTGATATTTGGGTGTTGACGAATGGCCTGAGCCAGGGGCTCAATAGCCATTGCAAACAGTAACGGTGATAGGGGGCAACCCTGACGGGTCCCGCCCTTAATGGCGAAGGACCTAGATCGGAACGTGCCGATATCTACCACAGCTGAGGGGAGCGTATACAAAGCTTGTACGAATTGAAATTCCATTTTTGGCCAACTGGGGGTGTATAGAGCAACAAAGTATGACTTTAATTCTATATTGGATCCATTATGAGCTCAATTGTTTGTTTGTTTCTTTTTGGTGAGTGTTTGTGAGTCAGGAATGGATAATAGGCCTGCCTGTGCCGTATTTGCCACCAAAAAAAAGGAGTAGGACAGAAAATCCTGTTTTGAAGAGGCAAAGTACCACCTTGGTCTCATGGACCCCCCCGGGACCCATGTGAGAGCCAGCTCTGTCAAGGTCTCTTCCAGGCAGGAATCTGAAGGCAGACAGAGGTCTCCAGATGTCGTATCTAAGCTCTTTTGAAGAATCACAAAGGAACGGGCAATGTTGAGGACCGTAGACTCGGCTATCTGGCTGTAACAGGAGGCAGTTTGTTTGCCGAAGGGCTGAAGAGCAGTACAAGAATGAGTGTTTGTAGGCAACAGCGAAGCATGGTGATGTTCCTTACAAGTTTGGGGCAAGCGGAGTTGGGGATTTGGTCAGCATTAATGGTCTCCTCGATGCTGAGAAGTACAGGCAGATATTTATCTATCATGCAATGCCACCAGAGGAGGCAACTGATTGACCCCAAATTTATTCTGCAGCATGGCTGCGACCCCAAACACACGGCCAAAGCCATTAAGAACTATCTACAGTGTAATGAAGTGATGGTATGTCCCCCATAGAACCCTGATTTCAGCATCGAGTATGTCTGGGATTACATGAACTGAGGTGTCTAAATCTAAAGAAGAACTTTGGTTAGTTCTCCAAGAAGTTTGGAACAGCCTACCTGCCGAGTTCCTTAAAAACTTGTGTGCGAGTGTGAGAAGAATTTATGCTGTTCTGAAGGCAAAAGGTGGTCACTCATCTTCTGTTCACTCAATTTACAGTACATTAAATGATAAAAAAATATATGAACATAGTAAACAGCAATTTTCACATCTGCCTCAAACTTTTGCACAGTACTGTATGTAGGTATTATTTATGGCTGTTTGGCTTGTATTGCCTAATTTACCGGAAAGTGACCTTTTTCTCAGGAAGCTCAGGAAGTCTCAGACCACTTTAAAATGACTTCAAGATTAACAGGGGAGGGAAAAATGGGTAAAATGGGAATGGTTTATCTACCAACACATGCCCTATCTATTCCCATCTACGATCTGCCCATTATGAGCATAGCCCCATTTTTGATCAGCCAATGTTTGGTTTATGCCCTATGCCCTACCAATGAAGGCTTTTAAGTTTTTTAATTGGCTGCTAATGCGCTTCTGTCGTGGCAGAGATGAGTAGAAAACGGGTGCTCTGACCATCCTTGGTCCTACATGACTCTCTTGAGTAGAGCCATGAACGTTCTACTATTTATACTAACAGTTGTGCCGTATAGTACATCAGATCCAACGTGCTTCTCACTATTTCTAAACATACTTTAGGATGGAAATGTACGAAACATTATGAATCAAGGGTGCCTGAAGCATTTGCACAGTATTTACGATTGGTGCCTGCACCTTTCTGGTTGATTAACGTCCCCTGCATTTACTGTACATCTGCGAGAAACACAAAGCAGGCACAGGAGGAGGGGGAGGCCGAGCTGTGTTTTTCGAATGATTTATTTTTCAGAATAAGCGATAATAGGTTCAGCGATCCTGACGCCTTTGTGACCAGATTTCCGCTAAAATATATTTTATGACGAAGAACCGAGATCCACTGGGTCCAAAATAAGAAAAATATATGTTATTTCCTCCCACCCCGCGTGAAAGTAAATAAAGGTAATTCTACACGTATAGATTACGGACTCGACAGCCTACAAGTCTCAAGGGCACGCGAAAGTATTTCCCCGAATGGCTGCAAATGAACCGCAGCGCTGCGAGAATACAGAGGAGAAACAAGAAGCGAGAATGGAACTAAAAGCTTTGTAAGTGACAAGAACGCGTAGTTTGCGTCTGAAAAATAATCGTACCAAAGCTCAGCGTCTTTCTTCTCAAACAATGAAGTCGAGTCAAGCAGCCGAGGAAACTCACTGCGAAAACGCATGGCAACATTAATCTGTCACCCATTAAACACGTCAAGAAACAGGCTCGGAATTAACATACAATAATTACCCTTCACCGGCAGAGATTAGATGTATTTATTTGTGTTTTTTGCAGAGTTGTAGATGTTGCGGGTTTGGATGTAGAGACAGTCGTTCCTACCGCTATGGAACACGACTGCTAATTGTTGATGAAGACTTATAGGCGACTTGATTCATATGGTATTCTAAAACACAAGCTGTTACTATGTATCTTATATGGAGCTTGCGGTTCTTCTGCACTGGAGTCCATATGGTGAACGTACCCTCATGTATTGTAATAATAGGGGCCACGGGGGCCGCAGGTGATTTCAGGCCATGGAGTCTCTGCTGTTCTCCTGACTTTTCTCTCACATTCATCTTCCTCTCTCACCTTTCATTGTTGGGATGGATGGCACCTTTGTGCACAAACACGGCAGTGGCCTTCTTCTAGTCCACTTAACCACCAGCGGTCCCCTGATTACCATGCGCAGGGGCAAGTTCTTCAGTAGGACAGAAGACGTGCAATGAATGGGGACAGAGAGAATATTGAGAATAAATGAGAATACTCCTAAATGAGGACTCAATGAGGAATGAAACTTATTGTGTAGACCTGTACGTTAGGTTTTGGCATGAAACATGAATACCCAAATTTTATCCAATATACCCCAATAATGGTCAGTCATTCTTATCTTAAGGGTTGTGAAATTTAGGGCCAGTTTAGAAACCTTTAGTGTCAAATATTTGGGCAATCTCAAATTTAGTAAACATGTCCCCAAGCCCAAGGGACATCATACCACCATCTCAGACATGGGGAGTTTCCCATTAAGGTCAATGAGCACTCAGATCTCAACCATGAGTGAACTTAGTTAGAACTCTAATTCACGACGGATCAAAATATATATATCACAAAATATATGTATATAGTATCCACATTAACATGTTGGGTAATACTGCACTTGATCCAAATAACCCTTTGCATGCCAATTCAGTTGGCCCATTTTGAATTACATAGTCATCCAGAACATAGTCATCCAACGGCCAACCACTAACTTCATCCATATCTTAACTCTATTTTACTGTCTAAATAAGATCTCAATATTATGTTCTGTTTAAATGTATTCTATTTATTTTATGTGAACACCACCTGTCCTAACTTATCTCATGTTTTAAAATTCCCACTTGTTCCGAGTTAATCTGAATTAAAGGTAGCTCTGCCCAGCCTTTCCGACGTTAATGATTTTTTCACCATGTGCTCCATTCACCCCCCAACATCAACCCAAAGTAATTAGTTTCCGTTTAATTTCAATTAAATTTAAGAGGTGTCAAATCAAAAAGCAGCAACTGTGAAACAATGTAACAGGTTTAATAAATCTAGTACGACGGACAAAGGAGTCGACACCAATTATTATGAACAATATGTGAATGTCTGGGTTCTTGTATCATGCAAGAAAAATGTTCCTAGTCAATCTACGTTTAAAATAAGCTTTTATTTTTTTTATTTTATACGTTATACCATTTTCTTTTTTCCACATTGTTTAAAAAAAACATAAATTTTTACTTAATACGGGGAAGATCAGTTCATTCTGTTGAAAGAGCATAAAAATTGCTTAGGACAGCGTTATGGCTTCCAGGTTTTATTTTTTTTATTTTTATATTTTGTTCTTTTTTTATTTACATGAAAAACCTAAAAATTCTTTATTGTATCTACCTAAAAAATAGCTATCTAATTTAAACAGTTATTATTATTATTTACAAATATTATATATCTAATAATAAAATAATATATATCTAATTTAAACAGTTATTATTTATAAATAATTTTTCCAAATTTATCTTAATTAAATTGCTTTTTTTATTTTTTTTTTTCATTTACCATCATAGTTACCGTAGTAGTGGGTTAGTAATAAAATAGGGTGGGGGAGGGGATCTGAAATTTTCAACTGAAAAGTAAAAATCGGCAACGGCTTCTCAGTTAATGGATAAAATCCAATAAAAACTTCAAAATCTGTTACGTGACTTATTGCTAAAAAATGCTTTTATTGCTAAACAAATGATTTTATTAATTTTCAGATGTTAACATTTCCTAATACCGATGTAAATATGCAAATGTGAATAATTTTTATTTTCAGAAGGTATAAGGGGGTGTTAAATCTAAATAAAATATTTTAATATTAACATTTAAATGAAAAGGCTGTGGATTATATTTCCCTATGGATAACGAGAAGCCTTTTTTTCCAACATATGTTACATTACGTTAAATAATAATATTTTATTTCCCTGAAATATCATTTGAGCAAGCGGAGACTCACAGCCTACAGGAACGGAATGACCTTGAATAAAGGTGCTTCTAACTGACTCGTTTTATATACTATGTAATTAAGAAGCTTTGGACTATCCGTGAACGTGGAGTTAATACTCTGAATTGGACAAACAGCCTCCATTCAGGGTACTTAATACCCCCACTGGGAACAGACTGTCTCATTTTAACATTGCAAATTCGCTATGTGACTGGATTATTAATCCCCAAATTAGTTCTCTGGTATCAGAGGGACCTTGTGTTTAAGAGTGCCCTCACATTCTAATCAAACACTATTTCGCTTTTGAAGAGGACGTACGGCCTGCATTTTAATCTGTTCTCGCCCATTGCATATACAAACATGTACTTGCGATGGTGCGAATTCTCACGGCGAACAAAACCGACAGAGCGTGCAGCGCTATACCGCAGAACGATTCAGCCATATCATGGCAATAAGTCATCCTCATCTGTAGGCAGAAGACAAAAATGATTTGTATTATATACTGTACACACATTTACACTAGCGTTCAAAAGTTTGGGGTCGCTGAGCTGTTTCCATGGAAAACAAGGACATTTCTGGCTGTAACATAATTGCAAAAGGGTTTTCTAACCATCAATTAGCCTTTTAAACTTATCAGTGAATACAACGTGCCATTGGAACACGGGAGTGATGGGAGTGATAAAGGAGTGATGGGAGTGATAAATGGCCATTGGAACACAGGAGTGATAGGAGTGATAAAGGAGAGATGGGAGTGATACAGGGCCATTGGAACACAGGAGTGATGAGAGTGATACAGGGCCATTGGAACACAGGGAGTGATGGGAGTGAGAAAGGGCCATTGGAACACAGGAGTGATGGGAGTGATAAAGGGCCATTGGAACACAGGGAGTGATGGGAGTGAGAAAGGGCCATTGGAACACAGGAGTGATGGGAGTGATAAAGGGCCATTGGAACCCAGGAGTGATGGGAGTGATAAAGGGCCATTGGAACCCAGGAGTGATGGGAGTGATAAAAGGCCATTGGAACACAGGAGTGATGGGAGTGATAAAGGGCCATTGGAACACAGGAGTGATGGGAGTGATAAAGGGCCATTGGAACACAGGAGTGATGGGAGTGATAAAGGGCCTCTGTACGCCTATGAAGAGATTCCATTAAAAATCAGCCGTTTCCAGCTACAATAGTCATTTACAACATTAACCCCGTCTGCGCTGGATTTCTGACGCATTTTAATAGATAAAATCTGCTTTTCTTAAAGACTAAGTGACCCCGAACTTTTGAACGGTAGAGTGGAAGGTCCCCAAGGCTGTTTAGCTGCAGGGAATTTGACTGAAACGCTATTGTTACTTTTTTAAGGGAAGCGAGTGTATATTATACAAAAATTATGAATTATGTGAATTATGAATACAAAGGCATAATGGACCCAAAGAGTAAAAAGGTATTTCATTTTATTGTCGATAAATAATAAAAACCCCTTAATCATGTTACTCAGAATTGTATATATAGTATTAAATTAATGGATCTATCAGCCTGCATTATGAACCCAGTTAACTATTGCTACAAAAAATGACCTTCTTTGACCTTCTATTAATGAGTGAGATTTCCTGAAGGCCAAATCATTAACTTCGCTATACATTGTGAAGAGTCAGTCCAGCCCTTCTTCCTTGAGAAATATGTCAGGGTTGGCCCTTCATAATGCATAAGAAAAGTTGAAAATCACCTTGAAAAAACGTGTAAAGCTGGAGTGATGTTGATTTTAGTCATTCTGGCCCTATAAAGACCCTTTTAAAAAAACACGTCTTATGCATGTAAAAAATAAGAATATTGGTTAAAAAAATAACTATCCAAATTCATGTAAATTAGAAGGCAAGTTTATGCCTTGTATTATCACAACAAACAGGATTCCATGAAAAAATAATCTAGCTCTGAGCTCTAAACCTTGAAAAAGACATATTCTGGGCCAAACTGGGTGTGATGAGGCGGCCCTGGCACTTGAAGACCAAGTTGGTGGCCACACACAGCAGTGCCTGATCTGCCACTGGGGCGATGTTGGCAAGCTTCCCATCGATCATTTGCCCGGAGTGCCAGCCAGAGCCATTGTCAAACTCATTGAAAAGATATAATTTTTAGTTAATTTTTTTTTTATCGATTTGCGGTAAACACTGGTAAAAAATAATTATAGAAATAAGCCTCTCATCTGCAGGTTGTAAGTGGCTTTGTCTACATGTAAATACGGTTTGTACCAGCAGGTTGTGTTGGTTGCCCTCGGAAGAGCTTTGTGGAGTGAAGTTCTATAGTAAGAGTGCGCGACCGGCATTAATGATCTCTTAAGAAGAATGAACAGAAGACAGGTGGTCTTTACTCTTAAATTATGTATCAGAGATTTCCATTTCTCGTTGGCTCTGCTTCTTTCGACAAGATCGGAGCGGACAGCTTTTTATCTCAACATCTGCCTGGTTTATTTTTAGGATTCTTAGAAGCTGACACGCCACCTTTTAGGTTAAAATAACTGAGCTGATGAGAAAACAGAAGGTTGTGGGGTGGGGAAGAGTTCTCCCTGATCCACACACCTTTAAATATTTAACATACTTCTAAAGACACGATCTTATAAGATATTGAGTTGATTCTAACGAGTCATCAACTTTACGGAAAGACCAAGAACAACGCACATCTATATGAACACATACAAAGGCCAGTATCATCAGATGTCTCTATTCTCCAGACATAGTCCCATTATTGAAGATTCTATCCCTGGTTACTATGTTTCCTTGGAGGTGTTCCCTGAACACCTCTTAGATCCTAGACCAAGGTCCGATGGCCATTCTACCTTTGGTCATAAAGCCCAAACTAAAAGTAACAATACTCAGAGTAGTATTTATTTTCTAAAAATAAAAAAGCACATAAAAGAGGTATTCCTTTTAATACATTAAATGAGAATTGGCATGATTATGGTTATATTCAGGGCCGGCCCTATAATGGGGCAGACTGGGGCAATTGCCCCAGGCGGCACTTTAGAAGGGGCGGCACTTTGCCGCCCCAAGTGCTTTTTTTTTTTTTTTTTTTTGAAGCGGAGGAGAGAGAGAGGGGCACCGAGTGGTTTTCGCTTACCCGCTCGGCGCCCCTCTCTCTCTCTCCTCTGCGGCGAGTCTCCCTGTTCGGTCCCCGTGCCGGCTTGTAATGCAGAGCGCCGGAAGTGACGTCAATTTCCGGCGCTCAGCATTACAAGCCGGCACCGTGGCAGAGCAGGGAGACTCGCCGCAGGACTGTTTAAAGGTAAGTACCGGGGGGGGGGTACTTACCTTTAAACGCCTTTGGCGTCGGCGAAGTTTAAAATTCCGCCCCAGGCGGCGTCAAGTCTTCGGCCGGCCCTGGTTATATTAACCAGACTCCTCTACAACAGTTGGGAACCACTGCTCTAGAAGAGGAAAGCATGTGGAGAGATGGAATACTCAAGAATATTGTATCATAAAAGTAACATTTTCCACCTTCTGTGTGTTCTTATTCGAACCTCAAAACCTCGTCTTAATAATAAATCTATCTGAAAACATACTAGCCCGGAACATGAGAGCAGTTGGTGCCATAAAAAATAATTCTGCAATTCTGAAGTCATTTTAAGTCACAAAAAATGTATTTACCGTACCCATAGAGAGAAAAAAAAACAAACAAAAAACCAAACACAACTCAAAAGATTACAGACCTTCTATCTTCAATTGGACTGAATGTTAAAAATAATAGATTTTTCGGGAAGTGATAAATGACAAAAATCAATTTCCTTTAGTGCTGAATCTCTTGTATTCTTTTCATCCATGATACTTGCGAGTGAAAAAAAAGACTAGATAAAAAAATGAAGAGCTGTAAATATTTATGCCACGCCGACAAAAACATTCCATTCACGAAAATAATATTCTAGAACCTATTATGTTTTTTTTTTCTTCCCCATTTTAGACTAGACTGCAAGTATGTTTTTTGGAATTATTAAATCTTGTAGTTTTTTTGCTAATGAATTAGAATTTCAGTTAAATTGCAGTAATATTTCTTTGGCACAAGGAATGAAAAATGAATCGCAGCATCATGTGTCACTCGCCAGTATTTATAAGATTTAATAAAACAAATATAAACTTTCCAGCTATAAAGAGATTGTATTAAAATATTTCAGCAGCAAGGAATTATTGGGACATGACCATGGCTGTGAATTCTTTTCCGGGGACTCCCTGCCCAAATTCTGCCCACTAATAGCACCCTTAAGTGGCTGTTCACAAAGGTTTGAGTTGAGTTGACAGTTGAGTCAGGCCAACTTAACTGAGTTACTTGAAACTGAGCATACTCGTTGAAGCTGAACGGAGATGTCAAGTCAACATGGATGCCAACTCACAGCCAGGTCTTATGAAGAGCATTAACTCGACTACGAACAGAAGGTCAACTAATGTGAGTAGGCACTTGAGTTCAAAAAGATCTCTAACACTTCCTGAAGGGCCAAGTTAACACGGAATTCCCTCAATGGGTCTTTCCAACTTGATTGAGGGAATCAAATAAGTCAAGTGCTGGGAAGTTGAGTGATTGACGTTTAATGAATAGATGAGTTGCTCTTCGTGTTGGGTTAGTTGAGTGCTGCAATTCCATTGGCAGGTTGGACTGATGATCCCGTTATTATTGTGTCGATCACCAGGAGAGGGGCTATCTGTGCCGGTGTAAGTACCGGTCTTCATATACCTCCAATAGCCCTTCAGTCACAGTCAGGGGATAAAGTGTGGTCATGCGCCACTGACACTCGGAATCCATTTCTGGTCTCTACTAGCCCCACGTCCAATTTATTAAAAAGAAAATATGATATTTCATGGTAAGTACATTAAGAAACCAATTTCATTTCCAGTTCCACAGTGTTGTTCGTGGAATTATAATAATGGACTGACATTTATAACCTGAGTTATGCCATATTATATGCCTTCTTTTTAAGCAAAAATGATTAAAGGGATCATTGAGCGTGCGCTCGGAATTCATTATAATCTAATCACGAGAACGAAATAAGAAAATAACAAAAAGAACCCAACTTACATTAGCAAACGGCAATTAGAAAAGACGGATCTATCAATGAAACGAGGCAGTTGTCCCGTTGTCGGTATCTGTTCGACGCAAAGAAATAAATGGCATTTTTATGGGAAACGCAGGGGATACGGTAGCGAGGTATAATCGTCCATGATATACGAGAATATCGGGAAACGAGAGAACGTTATAAGATGCGAGGGTGGTTCTGGGAAAAGAAAATATATCGGATCCTTGGAGCCGATGGTGAAAACATATAATAATAATAATAATAATAATAATAATGATAACTAGAAAATATAACACCTTTTGACTGACTTGTAGGTATATTGAATAGCTTATAGCTATATTAACCCCTTAATGACAAAGCCCGTACATGTACAGGCTCAAAATGCATTGTTTTTAATGGGTTTAGGGACCGCCCATTGTCCTTAAGGGGTTAATGTTTAGGTGCAGAGATTTTTGATGTCATGTTCATTTAATGTTCTTACACTTTTTTTAATTAGGTGTTAGTTGTTTTATTTTTCACCAAAGAAAGTCTACGGCGTATCGGTAATTTCTTTTACTGGTGAATTAGGTACTGGTACTGTTTCTATATTACTAACCTTTGGCTATCGATCATAAATACTCCACAGAAGAATAAAGTTAATTGTAACGCGGAGGTTTGCCTGAATGCAAGTATCTGGAGTGTAGAAACATAGAATTAATCAGTCGTTGGTCTCGTCTTAGATTCAGGAGCCGTATGTCTATCCCATGCATGTTTAATACCCTCGCTGTATTACCCTCTACCACTTCTGCTGGGAGGCTGTTCCGCTTAGGGTTTGGTTCCGGCCACTAGGAGGTTCGGTTATAGCCAAAGCATGGGTTAGGCATAGCTGAACTTTGATGTTGATGGATCAATGCACAGATTTTATAGTTTCAGTAACGTATGACGACCATAGATTTTTATCAACATTGTGGAATGCCTCAATTTTTGATTTTTACATCTCGAGTTATTTAAAAAAAATAAAATAAAATAAAATATATATATATATATATATATATATATAGGTAGATAGATAGGTATTTATGCATTTTGATATATCTAGCAGTATTTAATATACACATATTACCAGTCTCAGGGGCTTGGGAGAGAAAAGGCAGATAGAGCTGCATGGTACTTTTATTATACCTACTTCTACCTGTGATACCATACTATAATATACTATTTACTATAAGCCGCTGTCAATATAACACAGACTCCTGTTTAAGTGAATTTGGACAGACTGGTGCCAGCTGCAGGACTAAGTGCACTTTTAAACCCCGGTACCCATCACTTTGTATCTGAGTTGGGCTACGATACGGACAGTGACAGCAGCAGTCGGGCCTTGTCACCTAAAGGGCTTCCCTGTCTCTTTCGGGATTCTTCGCAGGAGCTCAGCGGAGTGACAGTGAAATGCGGCTCAGAGCTGCAGCTGCCAGACGCAGATCACAAGCCCTTCGCTGCTACAGGCGACGGCGGGCAACCTGTCAGCTGTCACCGCGTGCCGCAGAAGTCATGGACGTGAAGGCACCATCACGGATGCCTATAATTAAACATTAATTAATTGTATCGCCTTCTCTACCTGCTTCTATCTACCTCTCTAAGCGGTAACTGTCATATACACCTGACAAGTGTCCCTGTGTAGAAGTGACAGTCCCTCAAAGCCACTCTTATCCCCCTGTGCCCCCCCTTTATCAGAGAACAGAGTGTTTGCTGGGTGATTGGCCAAAAATGCCCCACTTCCTAAACTCGTTCTTCCTAAAGCCCCACCCCTAGCCCCGCCTCTAACTACACCCCCTAAACAAAAAGGGCCCCCCATTCCAAATTTGACAGCTTATACGCACACACACCATATTTCTTCTTATCCTAAATAATTAACATACTTCCGATAATATATTTTTTTGGTGACAAAGTAATAGTAATTACTGTAAAAATGCAAATGAAAAAATCTGGATTCTTGATCGAAAAAAGTCCCTTTATATTTGCAACAATCTGGCGCGCAGATTTCAACCACCGCGGCCAGAACGGGACATTAATCCGAGAAGCACTGAGAGCCAGGCTTACATTAAAATCTATATTCAGAAGCTTGTAATCTAACCCAACGGAGTACTCGGGACAGAAATCGAAAAGTTTTTTCTGCGTACGGTCCGCTGCACAATATATGTATTACAAACGCGGCAGATGAACACGTTATCCGGACCCTTGTTTAGCCGTGCAGCTTAATTAGGAGATATATAAAAATATAATAAAGCACTAAAAAAATGTAGCTAGAGATGGTTCGGGAATAGAGAGAGAGAGAAAAAAAGCATAAAAGGAGAATTGCAAATATCAGACGCATTCTAGCAGCTGTGCAAAAAATGATGCATTTCATGGAAGAGGCAGGAAAATTCTTCATCGGGGGATCACGTGCCGTGGATCCGGGGGAACTCGGCCTCACGTTACGTTAAATCATTGTCTGTTTTATAATTTACATGCGTGTTCTTGTGTCAGCGTCTCCCTCCACGACGATAAAGAATTGTATAAATTATGAAAGTGGACAACAATCATTAGGAAATAATTAGTGATTCATGATCTCCATTATTGTCTTCCTGCTGGTGATGTTGTAGCAGGCTTTTCATTAAACGGAGAGCAGACAAGGAACGATGACCCTTAATGATTACTGGGTGGAATTTTGCGCTCCGGACGGAAACAAGTAACGGAAATTGTCACTTCTGGGATAAGTTTAACTAAATCCAGCATTGGCGTGATATTGGCGTGATATTATTATTTTATTTAATAGTCTTTAAAAATTATTCATATTTATTTTTCCAGTTTTTCAAAGGCATAGGCAGGGCATTCCATGAATTCATATCCCATGATTCCTCAGCATCCGACTTTTATCACAGACAGGAAGTTGTAACTGGCTTCCTGTGTGTCCTCTATTCGCCCCTACCACGTGGCCACTTTATGATGCTCTGAAGCTAAGCTCCACAAGGTGGCGCTTCCTGTAAGGCAGGTGTTTGTCCGCACTCCCAACCCCTTCACTTCCTGCCGGTCCCGCCCACTTCTGGTGCTACATCCCCACCCTTTCCTGCTACCCCCTCCCAACACAAGTGCCTCAATTTGGACACCTAAAAATTGGGGGGCACGGTCTATTTTAATAGTGCATACCATGGTGCTCTCATACTTCCGTCGCTTATTATTCCAAATTAAAAATGTTCCATTAAACCATTTTTGGAAAGTGCGAGGGAACCCAATCTGGCATTTGAAGAGTAAAGAGGCATTTTCGTTCTTTTATCATAATCATCAAAAGGCCAATTTTTAAAAAGATTTTTTTTAAACATATTTTTTTTTTTTACAGTTTTCCTCTCTCGGATATTGCTAATGACCGTGTATTTTGCTCGACAAGATGGAAAACTATCGCCGGAGGCACGCTACGCGCCTTCTGTAAAATAATAAATGCCTTTTCCCAGTTGTCTCCTGATGGCTTCCCTTTTCAAGGTAAAGACTCCAATCTGTCACCTCTGGCCAATCCTCAGAAAAATATGGCCAATTTTGCCAAAGGGAAGATCCCAGAATGCACACACAGCTGCTTTTCCGTGGTGGTTCGCCGTCTTAATGCAAATAATTCCGAAAGAGCAGATCCTTTCTAAAAAGGACACATCTGGCTTCTGTTTGCCAGCGTCACGCAACCGTTGGAACAGCCAATGACCCATGTTATAATATTATTATTATTTTTTTTTTTCTACAGCCAATAACATTTCCTTCTGGTTAAACTTTGCGAATATTTACAAACCGTTGGAGGAACGACAGAAACAGGTATTATGGGCCCAAAAAGATCACATGACAATTAAGGGTTTCCGCCCAAAATTGCGAATGACTCCCATTTTAATTGATTAACCGATTATTTCTTGGGAGGATTTGGGCATTAAGCAATGCTATGAATGATGATTCTATTGCTACATTTGGTTACAAAAGTATTAAATTCAGAAGAATAGTCCATTCAGAAATTGCTGCAGACAACGCCGATTACAAATTCTTGATTTGTAAAATTAAATTAACCCTTTCAATGCCAAACAAGGAGTTTAGGCATATTATCCGGTCTTCAGGTACACAAAGTGTTAAGCCTTACTATCTCCTGCCATTCAAATTAATGATATCATTTTCTAGATATAAGGTTTTTTTTTTTAGTAAAAATAAATTGTAGCACTAGCTAGAATATTTATACATCTAACCGCACGTGTTACAGAACAACTCAGACCTATTTCTAGGCAGCATGGCTCAAGTTGAATTGAAAAATGACTCCTGTTACAAACAAGATGTTGGGTGAAGTAGAAATATGTAGGACGGTGTATTGAAAAGCCAGTTATGAATTGTTCCACTAAAATCCCGGAAAACTAATTTGACAGTTCAGTGGCACTTGCATAGTAAGAAAATTGTAAGTGATGGGAAAATGCAGAAGAAGTGAATGTAATGCGTCCAGGCCAATGTTCGAGAAAGAAGAGATAATTCCTCAGCCGCTGCACAATGCCAGCTTCTTGTGTTCTCTTCACCTTCCTTCCGCGGAACACGGCAGATAATTCAGAATCCTTCAGCCGCTATCTCGGTAAAATGTGAGTCCGCTAAATACATCATACAGAAGATAAATTATATACATGCAGCCATTGGAATCTAATGATGCTACCCACGAATATGATATACTATATTTTTTTGTTTGCCTTTTCTGGGGATAACGTGAGTTTGCGGAGCAGGGAACAAATGTAAGCAAACCACTTTACAATAATCCTAAATGTCTCTGTTTGGGACAGTCTCTCTATGGGACCCAACGCCCTTCCGTTCCTCTTTGCCTCTTTCGTCTGCCCAGGCCTCCCTTTCCTCCTATGGTGCCCCCCTTTCCTCCCCTAATGTCCCTCTTTCCTCCCCTGATGCCCCTCTTTCCTCCTATGGTGCCCCCTTTCCTCCCCTAATATCTCTCTTTCCTCCCCTGATGCCCCCCTTTCCTCCTATGATGCCCCCCTTTCCTCCCCTAATGTCCCTCTTTCCTCCCCTGATGCCCCTTTTTTCTAGGAGCTCAGAATTTTTGCTGGGTGTGAGGGTTCTACGGCCTTAAAACTTACAATAAAGTGTAAATGAACATCAGGAATTTGGTTTCTAAATTAAATTATCTAAATAAAATACATTATTCATCTTCTGAATTACTCAGTTACATAAACAGCTACCAATACCACTTAAAACCAGTGTCGTTCTTTAGCTGTTTGATACAGGGGGTATGCTTTTCTTTAGGCTGGGCTTAAACATAACAGAATTGAAAACTATAGCACATTTATCTATTCACATTCTGTTATCTGAATCATAGAATGTTCTAGATTTTCTTTCTTGTAAACGAGCTTATATAGAGCATGAATAAAACATCCATTTAGTTCATACTTCAGCAATTTTAATCAAAGTCGAGGCGTGCAGAAAATGAAGCAGACTTGGTGAGATTTTCAGCTTATTAATAAAAAAAATAAATGCCCCATCCATCTGCAGCTTCCCAAATGAAAGGTGTAGAATAAATAAAGGCGGAGCTAACTGTGCCAAGATGGCTGCCCCCTGTAAAAATAGTTTTGTGAAGGGGACATAAATTCTTAGGAAAGCATATGAAAACAATATAGAGGTAATCAAAAAATTCAAGAAAAACCTTAAAGCATAAATTAATAATAGAAACACTTAAAGATTTCTAATAAATATAATATATTAAGTAAAAAGCAAACCACCCCCACCCCAGTCGCCATGCAGCTTAACTTTGAACTTTATATATTCAGATTTTTTAAGAGCAGACTGTGTCAGAGAAATCTTTCCCACTGAGCAGACTTCTTGTAAATCCTGCCATCTGTTACCCATGTTTTTGGTATACCTTATCGTGCCAAAAATACAGACCTAAATGTCACTCTCAATACAGCAGAATATCGAGTTGTGATCTGGGTATACGTTGCAGAATTTGACATACCTATAAATAGTTTTGTGCTGAAATTCATTTAATGTGCCCTAGTTTGGAAATATATCATTAATATATTACATAACTTCTGTGTTTAAAGGAATAGTAAAGTCCCATTTTATCTAAACTATATATATATATATATGTGTGTGTGTGTGTGTATGTATGTATGTGTCTGTCACCAAGCCTATCTGGAGCCCCTAACTATGCTCACAAATATAGTTTTGTCGTATACTGTTTGCCATTGAGCAAGGCTTGCCCAGCCATAGAGTTGACACCGGCGACTGCCTAGGCCAATGAGCTGTAGGGGCCCCAAAACCAGGTTCCCCACTATGCTAGAAAGTAGGGTATGTAAGAAGAGATGGAGGAAGCATCATAGGCCGAGAGAGCTAGAAACCCAAGAACCTGCCCTGTCTATAAGGGTAGCACATCAGGTCACACATTTACATTTGAAACAGCTTAGATTTTTTTTCCACCCAATACCTTATCACCCCCCCCCGGTGAATTGTTGAACGTACTATATTTAGACATTAACATGCACAGAACCAATAACCCCAATTACCTCTTGATTAGTTAACCAAAACCTAACGTGTTTGGGGAGGATTTTTTTTTTTAACTTCTTTTTAGTTTTGTTTTTGTTTTGTTTTTTCAAGTTTAAAAAAAAAAATCTATATATATATATAGCGCCACCTAGTGGTTGTTTTAAAGGTGAGATATTCAAATGTTCTATTAACTAAACTATAATTAGTATGCAGGCCTGCACTGGCCATCTATAACACCGGGCAAATGTCTGGTGGGCCGCTGGCCAACAGCTATGTCTAGCTGTACCCTGTATTAACATAAAACCGCGCCGTGCAGCTGCACATATCCAGCGGACGGACGGACTTAAGCCATCAGGCGGCCTTTGGCCTTAAAGTGCCAGTCCGGTTCTGTAAGTTTGGCTTTAGCCTTAATAGTCCATGGAAAAATGGACTTCATTAATTGAAGTCGATACTTTTTATTGTGAAGTAACATAAGCTTTCCAGATTTCAGAGATCTCTTCTTCAGATGGAATGGAGGACCCGCAAGTTTTTGTTCATTCACATATTTTTCTATAGAAGAACGAACTATACAAAAGGTTAAATGTGCGTAAGATAACATATCCGTTTACGCAAAAAAAAAAAAAAAATTCCTTCTATTTTAGAGCTGAGTGCCTTTCTCAGACAGACTATGTCAGTAATATGAATATAAGTAATAATATCACTAAGGAGCGTATGGTATGCAAAATGAATAATACTATCAAAAGTCTATAACAGCTAAAATAATGGTTTCACAAAATAGTCTATATTAAGGTCTTCACTAAAAAGCCGGAAATTTTACTTTTCCGGGAGAAAATTTTTCTTTTTTTTTTTTCCCCGGGCTATTAAATCGACACATTACTTAGTCTCACTGCTTTTGTGTTTTTAAATTTGAAGCTTTATTTCACCTCCAGTTAAAATCTGAAGAAGATGAATTTTTTTTCTTTGAACTTGGCCTTTTTTGAAATGGAAATAATAAAAAAAAAGACTCTAGTTCATCACTGACCTTGGAGAATATGGTCTTTCATAAAGAATATATCTTGCGATAAAGTGTAATTGTGTCAGATTACTGTGACGCTCTTACAGAAGTGATATATTTAGCTGAGGATGAACTAGATTCTAGCAGTAATATTTCCAAAAAACACTGTATTTTCTGGAATTAAAAAAAAAAAACATTTTCTGGATGTTTGTATATAAAAAAAAACAGCCAACGATTTACAAAAAAAAAGGGGTTTGTCCCCCCAAAAAATTTAACCAAATATTTTGTGATAAATGTACTCTGGCACCAATCAAAATGATAGTTACATGAAAATGAAAGCATTTTTTTTTGTTGCGCAAGAAAGCAGATTGTCATTTTAAAGTAGATTGTTTTTTGCAAGCTAAAAAAATGTACTTTTAGTCACGACTAGCCTCTTAGTCAAGTGCTTTGTTCATGGTCATTTTTACATGGAAAAAAACAAACAAACAAAAAAAAAAAACCAATAAAGAATGATGGCCGAGGACAGGATAAAACGCACTGGAGAGGACCGAAGATCAGATTCAATTTCTGTGTCACTGTGAAATACGTCAAAGCAGGGATGTAGCCGTTATTTCTGATACTGCGGTTTCCAGAAAGATCAGATGCGGTATATCCAGGAATTGCTGTTGCCAGGGGAAATACAATAGTAATTGTCTCGTTCTCTTTACATCTACAATGTAAGGATTCCAACTTCTATAAGCCTATTGGTAAGCCAATTAAGCGTATTTTAAGTACGGTATTTACTATTTATTTAAATACTGTACCATAAATGTGAGGGAACATGGAAGCAGCCAAACATTTACGGTATATTAGAAAATGCTGGGGTGCCTCAGAAATCTCATGGTGCTGCCACAACCACAAAGGGATTCTGGGTAGGCAAATAAGGTCAACAATAAGTCCCTACCCAGAATCCCTTGTGGTTGTGGCAGCACCATGAGATTTCTGAGGGAAATTCAAGCCTTCTGACTTGTCTGGTGTCTGTAGATGAGTGTGTAATAATACTTCTACTACCCCTTAATTTTAAGTGGAAGGTTTTTTCCATCACCTTTACCCACCATAACTTATGTAATGGTATTTCACTCTCTCACAATGTCTCCCTAGATTTGCTTTTTCGGCAGCTCTGCGTCTTGTGTTTCCTCTTTTTGGTCTCGCTTCTGTAACTTTTCTCCTGTATTATTCCTTCTTTATTGGCCTGCTTCTCCCCACTATCTACTCTGTTACGCTATTTCACCGGATTGGAGGAAAGGGAAGGGACTGTACCTGCGGGGTTGTCTTTGCAGAAGTTCTCCAAGGGGGCAGAATAATGAAGATGGGTTATTGTGTCAAAGCATGGCAGAACTAACACAATCAGTTTAATGTCCAGTTCTCTCTTCAAAGTGAACCCGTAAGTCAACAAAAAAAATGTTGGAATAATCATGCAGATCGTGAGATCAGGAAGTTAAAACGGCTTCTCCCATGATACACACTTAAGGTGAGTTTGTAACATTATTTTATTTATTTTATTGAATTTTATTGAATTTGGAAACAGATTTATTTTAAATCTGACAATGGAAATAACCTTGCCTCCATTTGCCCTCTCCAGGCTGACATCAGATGCTATTATGTATCTCAGCCAAAGAACAATAGTTTCAAAATTGTGGTCACCATAACTCCCCTGCACAATAAAATGTGAGAGAACAAAGGCGGCTCAATTATTATAAATAAAGTGGTTAAGAAACTAAAGTCCATAACAGAATCAGTAGCTCCCACACTCTTTTTTATTACAAGGACATTAAAATAGAAACTTTTTCATTTTACTATTCATCCGCTCATTTCATTTGGCTTCATAATATGTAATCGTTTTTGGAGAAAAAATATTTTATGCACATCCCTGTGTGCGGCAGGTTTGGGAAGTATAACAACTCATGCAACCTCGTCTCAAACTCTTAAACCTTTTAAACACGAAAAGGAAAAAAAAAACTAACAATAACATATGTATCAATAGGTAGTGTAATTGTATGGTGTTAGAGTGAGTATATGGTGTTACAGTACGTGTTCCTGTATGATATTAGCATGTGTAATTGTATATTGTGTATGTGTGTTATTATATGGTGTGAAGGAGTGTGTGTTATTTGATGGAGATAGCACAAGTGCGCGTTAGAGTGTACAATGTTAGGGTGTGTGTTTCTCTATGGAAATAGCACAGGTTTGTGTGCATATGGGGCTGGGGTGTGTGCATGTTCGTGCATGGCGTTAGCATGAGTGTATGTAAGTATTTGGTGTTAGAGAGTGTGTGTATGTATATATGTATAAGTATGTTGTGCTAGAGTGAGTGTGAGGTTAGTGTATGGTGTTAGAGCGAGTACCTGAAACTAGACATGGCTCGCCCTAACATATACGCATAACTGGGAACTCTCAAGGTTTTTGTCGCAATCTCAAGGTGAAGAAGCAGATTCTCAGGGTCATACAGTCTGGAGCTGATGCTGTGCTATTCCACACTTCTGTGTGTATAATTGTTGCTTTTTGCTACCAGTAAGTTATGGTTGATATTGCTGCTTGAATGTAGGTGATCAATTAAATGTATCTTTAAGTAATGAAAAGTAAGAGTTTCTATGAAGACTGGTATTAGAGCCATTTTGTTAACACATCTGGAGAGTTGCTACATAAGCTCTTCATGATGGGCAATTAAAGAGTTAACCTTTAAAGAGTCTCAGAGTCAGCTCATTAAGAATGTTCTCATCTATGCATTTAGGGAACTAAGGCTACCAATCTGTATTTCATATTGTTTTCAGACCTTCATATCTACGGTGTTCATTATGTGAGTTAGGGAACTGGTAAAGTGGGTCGAGCGTTGCTAGGGATTAAAACAAAATAAAAAAACCAACAGAAAATGTCCCCTTCCATAGCAAAAACAAAACAGAACACATTAGATAACAAGATAGCACAAATAATCTATTTTATATTGTTAAAAAAGAAAATGCAAAGGCATATGTACTTAGATTTGCAGATTCACAGTCAGATAAATTAGACTTCAGTTTACTGGCACAAAATGATTCATTTTCTTTTTTTTTTTTAGACTGAAAAGCACTGGAATGCTTTGCGGAGTCTAAGTAATATAAATAAGTGACTTTCGGTAACAAAGAGATGGGAAGCTTAACTCCGTACTGAACAGTCAAGTATCCTTCGAGATCGGGATTAGCATCTCCGGAGAATAATTCTATCCTTGTAGAATCCACTTGACCATTCTTTTGTAATTCCGAAGCAAGATCAGAAAATGCAAGATTCTGATGTCAAGTGAAAAGAAAAATACGTATTTGAATTGCATGTGTATATTTGATACCAGGTTACAGGCTTAATATATTTCTTGCAATGCATATGGCCAAGTCCTTTACAAATTCTATATTTACAGTTGAGTACATAAAATATAGCTAGAAGTATTATTAAACGCTCATCTACAGACACCAGACAAGCCAGAAGGCTTGTTGTTCCCTCAGAAATCTCATGGTGCTGCCACAACAAGGGATTCTGGGTAGGCACATGCAAATAAGGCTAACATTTATCACCTTTTGCCTCTATATCCACTTTATACATGGATCCCTTGAAAGTAATTGCCTGCTGTACAAGACAGCCTTTAGACAAAACTCGGGTAAGAGAAGCAGTAGCCAGATCACCGCTCATGGACAGCTGTTTCATCCTTAATGGGACTCATCAGCTAGAGGCAAAGGTGATTGTTGTTAACCTTATTTGCCTGTGCCTACCCAGAATCCCTTGTGGTTGTGGCAGCACCATGAGATTTCTGAGGGAAAAACAGGCCTTCTGGCTTGTCTGGTGTCTGTAGATGAGTGTTTAATAATGCTTCTACAACCCCTTAATTTAAGTGGAAGGGTTTTCCATCACCTTTACTCACCATAACGTATGTAATGGTATTTCTTGGTTACCCCAAGCCTCACGTATTAAATTGGCATCATAACCTCATGCTGATGAGTTCTATTATGGGTGAATGGCATATACAAATAGGATAAAATTTTATTTGATTACTAGTTAAAACCAAACATCTATTTGGGAACCTCAATAATCAATTAAATCTTGGTTAATTACAAAATTCACTAAAGAAAAAAGAGGTAAGAAATTAATTATCTAAAGATTTACCACTATAATCTTGTGATTTACGATAAGGTTATAAAAGTTTGGGATTTCTACACTAATTACAGTAATATAAGGATAATGGCTGACTTCTATCCATCTATCCATTTTAGAATTTTATTTTGATTTGCTAGATTATGGGGGCAACTCTCTAGTTAGTAATTAATTTATTACCAGTGATATTTTAACCCCTTATTTCTTTAGCACCTAGCTTTGCTTTTGTTTTGTTTTTTTTTATGACTTTTGTAATTTATTCAGAATAAATCTGTGAGATTACTAAAGAGGTGTGTCTGTTTTTAACTATTAATCAAATAAAAGATTTACTTTTGGTGAAGTCATTTTTTTCCCCCCATCTTTTAATATATTAATTTAGTTCTGGTACAGGCAGAGACAGCGGCAGTTCCGCTTTTATATCAAAATTAATTATTAAAATTAATTTGAACTACTGCTCTCGAACTCTGACTGCCGATCCTCTGCTGAAATATTCCCGCTGGAATGTTTTGGGTTGTTTTGTGTATTTTCAAAAAACCTTAATTTTAATAGTTTTTTTTTTTTTTTTTTAAATACTATTTTAATTAACAGGTTTGTTAAATGGACAGTCTAGCAAGTGTTTCAATTTGTGACATCACAACGAGCATGATATTTAACATTTGTCTTTGCTCCAGTTGGCAATGAAAGCAGGACACCAAAGGGCAAGCAGGGCACCAAAATTGAAATTACGTTGAATGGCTGCCCCAATGGGGTCACCTACATGAACGTCACACGTCTTGAAAGAAGTCTACTTTAGTGAGTGCAACCAATTAAAGCATTCCAAATAATGATCTTTTTTCCCACGTTTTGAATAAAAAAAAATCCCCAAAAAACATTGATTTTTGTTCTTGGATCATTTCTCGGACCCCACATCATGGTGCCTACAGAATTTAGAGATACATCTTGCAGGTTGGTTTCTGCAGTACCTATGGCACAGGCGGGGATGCTCAGATATTACTGAAATAAACCTAGGATGGAAGATAATCCCTGGTAATCTCCTACACGATAGTGTATTAACTAGGAATTGTCTAGCAGTTGTTGACTTGTATTGAGAGGATGATTTTATGAACGCTGAAGAGAAGATGTTCCCTGACAGCTGAGTCGGCTGATCTGAGCTCAGACAAGTCTGAGGGTTTTTTGTTCCAGCAGTCCGTATGAAGCAAAGAATTGTTTTCCATGCTGTCAGCAAATTCGCGCTCGACGCGACAAATTCATTCTTAGATCTATACATGGGGAAAAAAAACTTGTACCAACCAGAAACAAGACAAGGAAATTACACTTTGAGTATCTCTGATCATACCTGGTAACCGAAGCTTTCCCTTTTCTAGGGAGTGGCTTAATGAGGAAGTGGGTGGAGAACTGGGCATGGCTAAATACAGCCCCACCCACCAACACACCCAGAGAAAGAGGAAAGTGACTCAGAGACCCAGGGAAGCAGAGCTTCACCCAGAGACTCCGGGTCAAACCTAGAGAGTTCCCAGATATGATTTTTACACTCTGCGGGGCTGCTGACTCCCCTGTTGACTTTCCTGTAGAAGCACAATTACTCTGTCTAGTCTGTCAAGTTTTTTGATAAATTTGTCAGCGTTCTGAAAATCTCAGGTTTTGTACTGATTTGAATCTCTATTCATATCCTGTAGGAACCTTTCAACCAATAAAGAAATAAATTAAGGACAATAAACCAACAGACTTAAATATATATATTATACTGAGTATGGGTCAGCTCACTGCTAGCAACGTTTTCAGAAATGCATTATTTACACATTTTACACATTTTAACTATAAAAGGGCAATACGGGTGGGAATATTCATTAATAATCATTCAAATTATTCAAATGTAGAAAAATATAAAGCACATATAGCAAGCATTTAGAATAGAACATAATAGCGCTAAATCTATTCTCCAGTGAAAAGCTTTTTTTTTTTTAATATTATTTTTTAACATCCCAAACACAGAAAGTTAAACGCTTAAGTTTGAAAATGTAGCCTTTCATATCAGCCCCTTTATTTTTGACATTTATTCTTCCCCGCTAACTAGATACATCCTTCAGTAAAGTAAATTTCTGTTAACTTTTCAAACATTTAATCCCTGATTGAACTCCGTGACCGGATCGCCTACCAGCTCCTCAAAGCATTAAACGGAGACGTACCTTTCTTTTTCGATTCTTTTTTCGTGCTGGTTTTCACAGCCACTTGAAGTTCTGTCTCAGTTGACATCCTATTGTATCCTTATTCGTCTTCACACAGATCCGGTGTCTCAGTCAGGCTCATTTAGCTCTCTTCTTCAAAAAATATTTAAAAAAAATAGCTCGGCCTTCAGATATGATAACCCAACTTATATCTCCTGTTCATTTCTGCCACGAGCTGGAAGAAGAAAGGACAGTCGGGTTAGAGGACAAGGCTGTCGAAATATGTCATGGAAGTGAACATTGAAATATTGGGTTACCTTAACATGATAGATCTGTTAGCCAAAGGGACACATTTTTTAGGGGGTCATTAGAGGTGCGGAAAGGTTTAATTAAATGTTTTATGTGAATTTATAAATTAGACAATAAATAATGCTTTACTTCATTTTAAATGGCTTTCTGCTGTTTCTATACACGTTTTTCAGACTTTTAGGGCTGTAGAATTATTATTATTATTTATTGTTTTATATAGCACCATCAAATTCCGTAGCGCTGTACAATGGGTAGACAGCACATAACAAGTAGTATGTAACATAACAAATTGACTTACAGAGACAACAGGTGAGGAGGGCCCTGCTCAAACGAGCTTAGAAGAACCCTGTGATACCCTCATACCCAGCAAACATTCTGAGCTACTAGAATAGAGGGGCATCAAGGAAGGAAAGAGGGATACAAAGAGACCGATGATATCAAAGAATAAAGTTCAGCACAGGAACATGGGGGCATAGAAAAAAAATATAGTCTCTGCTTTGGGTGGAGATCCAAGATTCGGAACTCAAGGAATGACACCGATGTGCACACAATAAGTGAAAGAAATGTGTCGCTTCTTGAAGACTGGTTTTCCAGGATGGAAACTTGACAGCACTAACTTATAAAGTTCCGAGAGATAACTGGGCTTCTCTGAATAACAACGTTGTGAGATACACCAATGTTCCACCAAGTAAACAAGCGTCCCTTCCATGCCAAGTTTTAACTCATGTTTCAAATTAACATTTAAACATTTAAAGACTTGGCCATTGGGGATAATATATTTGGACAAAGACACAGTTAAAATCTGCATGGAGGGGGAAAATGGAGTTTTGCAGCATCACTCCCTTCAAGAGACATCGCCCCAAAATGAGTTACTAAAGAGACGGGGACTCGATCTTGCGATACAAGACGGGCTCTAGGTTTTAATCAAGTGGTAAAAGAAGAGTTGAATCTACTTCTGCTGTCCTACAAACATCTGCTTTAGCAACTAAAAAAATAGTATCAAAATGTAACAATATGCAAATAATATAAACCATTTCCTTTAACCAATAACCAGAAAACCCCCACATCGTCCGCAATAGATAAATCTGGCCAACTCAAGTGCTTCCAGCCATCCAAAACATAACAAGTGGAATAAATGTATCTGTTCTATAGCCATGGCTAACAATCCTTGGATAGAATCTCAAGTATCATCGAACAACTTCACATCGCCGTTTGTTGATGGATCAGATAATAACGCCGTATTATTTACACGCATAAGCAAACATAACATAGTATTTTACATATATATGGGGAAACATCTTTCAAGCCAAATATTTCTATACTGTAAACATTTTTTTTTTACATTGAGATCATGTATTTATCTATGACGAGGAAACTAACAGCTCTGCTTCTTGTTCCTGAATTTACATCAGTGCTTAAGACGGTCCTTATCTTAATAATGTTTCTGGGTGAGATTTGTACATAACTTATAATATTTATTTTTATACTTTTTTTTACCTTATTATTTTAAGATCAGAGGCAAAGAAAAGTCAATGTAACAATCTGAGAACTAGCTAATTCGTACAAACTTGTTGTTAACGGAAATTGATACATTCGTATGAATCTCCCTGAAAATGAGGGCGATTTTTGTTCTTTCTGTCATTCTGATCTGCCCCGAGGAATCAAAAAAAAAAAAAATTCCCTATGCTCCCGGCGCCTACCGCACAGCGGCACCAAGTTCTCTGAAACTTTTACGTTTTAAGTTTTGTAGACTGAACAGATTTTATTCACACTGGGAACACAGCGAACCTCTTTCAACATCCAATCTGTTCTGATTTTTCCGAGCATAGCGTGGAAATCTCAAGTTTAACACTCGATATAATCATGATTTTCTGGCACTTGGGTAAAGAGATTTTTGAAATGGATGCAGAATTTTGGTTTAAGTCGTATTCTACAACTAGAGGGATAACCTTAGAGGCAGTTCTCCCTGTTTTCTGATTTCCGATGTGCCGTGACACATTGCGGAGCCCGATCTAAATGCAGATGAATGCTGAGCATCAGAATAATTCCATGTGCACGTGGACAGTTCCGATACATTTTTCTTTTGTTTTTGTCCATTTGTCTTCAGAAGACAAATTTTGCTTCCAGTCCTTTCGGTTCAGAAGAAATCCAGAGAGCTTTTTTTTTACTCGAAACTAAATTTGTAGTTTTTTTTCTCACTTTCTCTCTCTCTCTCTCTCTCTCACTCCCTCAACTACCTTCTCCGACAACCGCTTCCATGTCTCCTCTTTGCAGACATCCTTCTCCTCTCTTCAACGCTCTTCAGGGTACTTCTGCAACAGGCCAAAGCCGCTGAAGAGCGCTGAAGAGGAGCGAAGAATGTCTGTAAAGGGGAGAAACGGAAGCGGTTGTCAAAGAAGGTAGGGAGAGGGAGTGAGGGGAAAAAAAGACACATTTCAAATGTATATGGAGAACTTTCTCCTTGGTTTTAACCCCTTAAGGACAATGGGCGGTCCCTAAACCCATTGAAAACAATGCATTTTGAGCCTGTACAAGTACGGGCTTTGTCATTAAGGGGTTAATTTACTTTGTTGGTGATTCTTCCCTGTTTTAAGGACATTCATACCAATTAACATATTTTAGAATATTCTTAAAAACTAAATTCGTACAAATAAGAATATACAAGTCCAATTCCTTACGCTATTATATTCCGAGCAAGAAGGTCCCCAAGCCACCCTCTTCCACTGCCCAACAAACTTAACTAATGTTTCTACTCCAATATGTCCTATTTAAACAATAACTTATTATAGATAGGATGTCTTGGTTTATTTAAGTCTCTAAAATATATTCAAAGAAACTTGGGATGCGAATGCAAGAAGGGACCTCATTCCCGCTTCAAGAAGAGATGATTCCTTCTGTGGAGCAAAAATGTCATCTCTCTGGATCATGTCAATATTTAAAGAATGATCTCACTTAGTTTTTGGAAGCTCAGTTACATTGTTATTAGGTGGCTATGGAAGGAACCAATACTTAAGGTTAAAATCAGAACCACAAATAAGACAGCGCTATCCTTGAGAAACAATATAAACAATATAAAAAAGTAAGAAAGTTACATGTAAGAATTATAACAGCCATCAAGGAACCGTGACAGAAAATTACTTTTTCTAAGGCTAGCGAAGGCGAAATGAACAAACTCCGCTGAATTATACCGTACATGGGATGTAATTGAAGATGTGAAGCCTGAAGGTTTTGACAGCTATAATAAATAGATTTTATTTTTTAGCTCCCTAGTAGAAGATTGTGATGTTCAGCTATGTCTGATGAGCTTAGTAATTTTGTTTAATACACATTGTTGTGTAGACAGCGTTATAATTTATGCCTCGGTCAACATTAAAGTAAAACTAGAGAAAAAATGTTTAGCATTACACTAATTCCAGTGACTTTTTATATGTTTTTTTGAATTGTTGGCAGCCCAACACTTCTTGATACCCAAGGAGGCCCATCTACCCAATTCCCATCAACTGGTCCCGGTCCCAGGCCCAGGGCCAGGCCCAGGAGGTAGATTACACTCTTGAGGAATCAGGCCCACCATTGTGCCCTTGCTCAGCCTCTGATCTCCTCAACTGAGCTGCCAAAGCCTATATAACGATATCAGATCATTACTTCCTGTGTAAAAAATTATAGCCTTTTCCTATTGGTTAAAGGGACAGCTGGACAAACCAGCTTCCTGTTTGGCACAGAATCGGAAATTCTCTTCTTGGAACATAAAAATCCACCGCGATTTCCTTATTACGGAAATCGTTTTTGTAAGCGCTCTCTGTCGTTTCAAGAGCGTACAAAATTAAAACTGTGTGGATATTAGAATGAAAGCTGGTGGCTTCAGGCAACAACAACAACAACAAAAAGAAAAATGCATAAAAACATGTTTTTTAAAAAAAAAAAAATTACACATTTGGCATTTCAAATTCAAATTTCCAAATATCACGTTAGAAACGGAAGATAAACACTGACACGGCTGAATGCTCCCACTTTATTAAAAAGTATGTTACGAAACATGATTGTTATTCAAACGGCAGGCAAATGTTTGGAAGATGGAGCAATTGTCATGCAGCCCCACACACACAGACACACAGACAGACACACAGACACACAAATCTCCTGCAGACAAAACAATTTCGGGCACACACTAAAATGCTAACAACTAAAAAGTACACAATATCAACATTTTGGGTGCCAGAGAGAGGTGGTGTGCAATATGAGGAACGTCTACCCGGCACACAAAAAGACTGATCGTTAAAATACGTACATTTTCCAGATGGCTCGTTCTGTGTTTCTCACCATTATTTTTTTGGGGGGGGGGTTTGGACTTTTTCATGTCTGTCCAGCGACGGTGCTTAGAGTGTGTATGAAGAGGGACGTATTTCGGGATTAGCTAAATGGGGGAAGCCAAGCACAAACGGTTGTGGAAAAGCCGTGAGAGTTAAGCGCTGGACTGCAGCGTCGTTTTATGGAGCATGCTGGGGGAAAAACGCTTGCCTCTCCACAGAAACGAGAAATCAAATGCTTGGCGCTTTGTACGCGTTCAGAGCTGCCAAACACTCGATGGGGTTCAGCATATGCGGAAAGCGAAGCCGGTAACAGACCATTTCCCTATTAGAAGTATTTGTCACGCTAACTTTTTGCAATTACACGTTGGAAAACATCTCTTTGTGGATCACCTGAGGAAGGACAATTACCCTCACCTTCTAAAATCATATCCCCCAAGTGTCCTTTTTTGAGGAGGTCCATGCTTTCTTTTGACCACAAATCCCCGTGCCCCTCTTTCCTCCTCTGATGGCCCTCTTTCCTCTCCAACCCCCCCTCTTTCCTCCTCCGATGCCCCTCTTTCCTCCTTCGATGCCCCTCTTTCCTTCTCCAATGCAGCTCTTTTTTAGGAGCTCAGGAGCTCATGATTTCTGGGTAAAAAAATCAGCAGAAGATTGGTTCATATCATGATATGGTCACCTACCACCAAGAGAAAATTGATAATAGACTGTAATACATCGGTGCTACATGGAGAGATGCTGACCCAAATAAATGAAGGCCCCAAAAACAGAGGGAATGTGTTTATAAATTAAATAGTGTTTATAAATTAAATATAAAACATATAAAACATATTCTTCTTTAAATGCCTTAATCAGTTACAAAAAAAGAGCTGCCAGTAGGTCAAAAGTCACCTAAAAGTCTTGGTAAAGCCCCACTCCCAGTCGCACCTCTAGGGGGCAATGTTCGACAGTGTGAAACGCAGCAATCCTCCATTGGTGTGTGTGGTTAACCTCTTAAATGCTGGCGTGCAAATCTTCTGTGTGTGATTTTCTTAAGGGTCTAATGATGGTCCTTATAAAAAAAACCCCAAAAACATTACTTGTCGGGAGGTAAAGATATCCTGTATGTCACCTGTGTTCAAGCAGGGATTTCAGCTGTGGTATAGCAGTGAGAAAAGCACTAATGGGTATGTTAAGATATTATCAGACTAGAATATGAAGGGGTCGGCTCCAGCCAGAGTGACCCTGAGAATCTACCCAGTCAACCTCAGACCTTGAGATTGGGGCAAAACCACTGAGACTCGGGTAAGGGGCGTATAATATGCGATATACACAATACACCAAAGAGCTGAATGCTTAAATTGGCTGTTTTGTAGTTGTGTACATGTAGACGGTGAACATTTCCTTGATAGATGTTCGCTTTCCACCCACATGAACCGTCTAGAAGAAGGATGCGTGAATCGTTCAACGGCTGGTGGAAATCCTAAGCGATAAGCGCAGGAGAGAACTCGCTCATACAGCCCACGTAATGAACACTCGCTTGTTGTGTGGCTTCACTTCTCACAATCCTAGATGTGATCAAGAAAATGAATTGGTGATTTAATTTGTGATGTAATGAGAAAACCATAACGGGGGCTGAATTATCGGTTTCAATTACGCTTTTGTAGGGGAAGTTAATTATTGCTTAATGACTCCCGATTCTGTGTCATTAAGTAACGGCGCAGCTGACTTCTCTTTTAGGTTTTTTACACAAATTAGAACACAAGTTCCCAATAATTGCAAAGATCAGAAGCCGGAACTATAATGAGCAAAAGGGGCAAATCAATGGACTATCGAAGAGGAGATGATCCGAAGCAAGTACAGTATCCCCTTACAAGTAATAGGTTTCTTGTCTGAGTAACAAAGTAGCTAAAACTTTATCTGGCAGTAGCAGTTTTCGCTTAGCAGCGATGTGGAGATGCGGGTACATCTAGTTTTACTGTAGAAGTAGAGTTATTCTGAAGGCAAAATGCTAAACCAGGAGCAATCAGCAAAAAATATCCCTTGGATTTCTAAAGCAAGTGATTCACGTTGACGTCGGAGTCATTTTGACCCACCCTTCGCGGGACCCAGACCTAAACATGGATCGCTTGCTTTGGAAACCTAAGAAACATTTCATCCACATTCTAAAAACCGCCCACAAAAAATTAATACACACAATTGTCTCAATTAATAACTGCACATGACATACACACAGCTGTCTCATTTAACAACATAGTTGCCAACTGTCTTGATTTGGTCAGCAAAGTCCCAACGCTGACTTTCCCTATAAGTGTCCTAGGAACGCTTGGAATTTAGCATGCTTTTGTTGCGAAAAGAGGCTCTAAAAGAACAGAACCAGCAAATTTAACTGAAGATTTCTTGAAATAGTAATTATTTGGTCCAACGCCAGCAATTATTAAGATTTTCCAGCAAATCAGCCCCATTCTGCCCATCAAGTCCTTAAATCAGTGGATGGCATCATCTTAGATTTAGGAGCCATATGCCTATCCCATGTATGTTTACAGTTAGGGAGAGAACAGGAAGTGGATTACAACTTCCTGCTTGGGACGACAGTAGAATTCTACTGCGGATTGCACCCAAGGAGCGAGGGTAATAGAAGAAAATGTGCATGAAACGTTCTTGCTATGCCAGCAGCGGAGGAAGATGTCACAGCTGGACAATATAAATCTTAATAACTGAATATTAAATAATATTAAGAACAACGGACGTGATTGATGTTTTTCCAGTGCTTGATTTGATACAACTTTTATGAGACGTACCCTTTAATAGCCCCCCTCCCCCTGATGTTTGTATACGTGGCTCCCCCCATCAGTGTAATTGTTGTGTAAATTGTATAGTACCTTTGACACGATGGGCTAGAAATCCATGTCGTGAAGTGTAACAGAATGACTGGGGGGACATAGCGAACCAACACGCCGTACAATGGGCCCGTGACATTCTGTGACATTTCTTTAATGTGTTTTTTGTTTGCTTTAATGATTTTAGATTTTTTCTTATAGTAAAAGTTGCCAGCGTTTTAGAGATCTGAAGCAGAATGACACAGTCTTGTATCTAAATTAATTCTGCCTCTTTTCATGACTCAGGGCTAAAAGAACCCCTCAAAACTATTTTATATAAAAAATAAATAAATTTGATTAAATTGACTTTTTTTTTTTTTTTAATGCCAAAGGAAAAAGCAAATAACCAACAGCAAATAACTCCACTTAAATATCCATTTTTTAACCTACATGATTATAGTTTTGGGTGGTGAAGTTTCTGACAGCTAAATTATTACAGTTCAGCCACTGCTGACTTCAATGGGACTTTAACTCTTATACTCGGGATAACTGCTTACTCCAAACCCCAAGAATGCAAATCAAGCCGTCATGCTTTACCGCACCTGCGCAGGTAGCATACTGTAGTATGCCGCCCCGCTTCATTTTCCACCTTCATAAAAAATGAATGCATGCATGGATTTGCATGTTGTAAAATTCCATGTTCCATGCAAAATAGACTCCAATAAGAATGAAATAAATATACATATTTAATTTATAGAAAGGATTGTCCATTAATGATATCTGAGCATCCTGTTTTCCATTTGTAGATCATCGGAAAATGGGTCGTAACTGCGGATCTAGGCTTGTGGTCTGGCTCCTTTTTGGATTTGAGACAGCCTGCAACAATGTTGCAATAGAAAAGATATAACGGAGCGAAGCAAAGGGGGCCTGCTATTGCCTTGCATCTTTCCTCTCCCTACCTTTAACATGGCTGTTTGTGTGTTGTATATATTCTGTTTTAGTCACAGCCCCATGGCCCCCGCTTATGCATGAGTACTTCAATGTGTCTACCTAAACTGGCAGGGAGAGGCATGCCCTTTGGGGGCTTATGGTGCTCCTGACCTAGAACTCATGGCTCGGACTTTGGGTGAAACCATCTGCCGAGACCCACAGCCCAGCAGCTGTGGTTATTAACCCTTGGAACCCTTTGGTTGCCAACATTAACGAGTTAATACGACAGAATCTTTGTTCTGGGCTAGTAAAGGGTTAATAATTTATGAGTCTAGCGTCAGATCAGACATGTAAATTATGTATATATAGGAATATGGTTGAGGGTATTTCATGATTTCTCCGACTAGTCCTGCAGAAGCGACTCCATTATATTTACGGAACTTCGCGCAGGCAGCCGAAGATGACGGTAACTGAAGGCCAGCCACTCTAATGATGCTGTCTGCCTTGTACCTGAAGCAAACAAGCAATTTTATCCCTTCCCAATGAGGAACAACAAATCGCAATCCTCGCGTGCTAAAGAACAACAACAAAAAAAGAAGATAATGCCATAAAAATACGTTAATGCGCGTCTGGAAGATTTCCAGCGATAATTGTATGTCTGTCGCTCTATGTAAATCCCTCCATACCGTCCGCATGTGAAATGTTTGTTATGCAGATTAACAGGGCCGTCATCTGTTCACAGTCCCCGTAATGTAGGTCACAACTAATAAAAGCGACAACGATTTCTAACTGGGAACAACCCGGCCTTTTGTTACACAGCGGGTTCCAGTATTTAAAGGGACAGTACAGAGCCGTAACAATCTAATATTTAAACACACGCACACACATATATATATAACATTATATATCTATATATCCATGACCTGTTAGAAAGTTACATTTTTGAAATACAATTAACATAGAAGCACTTTTTCTCCATAATAACACACAATAAAATGTACAAAAAAAAATATATATAGTAGCCGTATGGTCTGATTAGAGAGCTGGACTTACATTTCTGCAGCTATGGCAATGAAGTTCTATAAATAAGGTACGGACATTTCCTCTGAATCCACAAATACAATATGATAATAATGCTGGAGGCAAAGCAGAGCAAAGTCCGCATGGCTGTAACGCGCCCTAATTGCAGGTGTCAGCTGATTCCCGTTGTAAAGGAAGGATGCAGACCGCGTGGCAATCCTTACATGATAAAGAAGACACATAGAAACGGCAGATCGGCCCCATTCGGCCCCCGTCTAGTCTGCCCGTTTCTCCTGCTGTAAAGACTCAAACCTTAATCAGTCGTTGGTCTCGTCTTAGATTCAGGAGCCGTATGTCTATCCCGCGCATGTTTAATCCCCTCACTGTATTACCTTCTAACACCTCTGCTGGTATACACTCCAGTGCAACACTACATACCCAAGTCCATTTTCATATATGGAGAAGCATATACTGCTTCCGTCTAATGTATTGGGATGCCTGGGAACTCTCTGGGTTTGGCCAGGAGTCTCCGGGTGAAGCCGTGCTTATCTGTGGTCTCTGGCTTAGTTTCTTCTTTCTCTGGGAACTAAATGCTGTGAGGGGCCAGGTATCCTATCATGGGTAGTTTCCAGGTATGTAAACTAACACAACGGAAAAAAAAACTATAGTACTATATACAACTTTTAATAATCAATAAATAGCAATAAATAGCAGAAAAAATATAGTCATTTACACACATAAAAAAACTATATGTGTACATGTATATTATATATATATATATGTATATGTAGTTGAAGTATTATTAAACACTCATCTACAGACACCAGACGGGCCAGAAGGTTTGTTTTTCCCTCAGAAATCTCCTGGTGCTGCCACAACCACAAGGGATTCTAGGTAGGCGCATGCAAATAAGGTCAACAATGATCACCTTTTGCCTCTGTATTTTTAGTGGAAGGGTTTTTCATTGCCTTTACCCACCATAACCTTTGTAATGATATATATATATATATATATATATATATATATATATATATATATATATATATATATATATATATATATATATATCAATATATATCAATCAATTAACCCCTTCATGACAATGCCCCGACTCACAATGCATTGTCCCTAATGGGTTTAAAGGGTTAAAAATTCAGAAAATATTGTAGATACTTTAATTTTAGGGCAACCTCTAGCAAAATGCGGCTCACACGATTAAAATTAGACTTCCGAATGATAACAGCGGAAAGTCAGACTGCCTTAAAAAATGTAAGCCATTTTTTCCGAGTACAAATCAATCGGCAAAAACCTTTTAAAGAAAAAGAATTGGAGGCGACTCGTCAATTAGGGCTTGATAGAAAATAGTTGAAGATCAAAGCTTGTCGTAATATCGAGCAGAACTTGTTTTATCGAGCCGTTATCCGCGTGTCACCGAAGACAATGTGTTTGATTAACTGCTAATTTAACATATTGGTAACGCTAACAGCAAAGATCCATCACTGGTTCCTTGTACAAGAATCCACCAATGATCGTGCGATCGCACTTTATTGTACCAAACTACAAAAGACCAGATTTTTGATACAATTAAAATTAAGTAACATTGGGGCAGAATGTGGATACATGATGTCATTTTGTGCAACACTGATTATAAACAGTGCAAAACTACAGAAACATGTGATTTTCATTACTATTATATAAAACAAAAACATACAATTTGATGGCAGAGCAGACTCATTCGGCCCCCCATCGAATCTGCCTGTTTTTCCTACTCTAAAGACTCAAACCTTAATCAGTCGCTGGTCTCGTCTTAGATTCAGGAGCCGTATGTCTATCCCATGCATGTTTAATACCCTCACTGTATTACCCTCTACTACTTCTGCTGGGAGGCAGTTCTACTTATCTACCACTTTCTCAGTAAAGTGACTTCCTATTTCTCCTCCGTGTATTTTGTTGAATCCTTTTACGTTTTTAAATGTTTCTATTGCATCTCCCCTTTCTCTTCTTTTTTTTATAAGCTATACATATTGAGTTGCTGATATTTTTTTATGCAACAAAACACCATTTTTGTCGCCCTCCTATGAACTTTTTTCCCAAAAATGTAAGAAATCCTCCTGGAAATGGAGTCCCCAGAACTGTTGTCTCTGACCGCACATCGTCCCCAATGCTATATTCTGCCTTTCGATTCTGATATCCCAAGTGCATTACTTTGCATTTATCTACGTTAAACTAAACTCTCGACCAGCCTTCTAATCTACATATAAATAATAATACTAATAATATAAAGATAATTAATCATTAAAGGGCTATCTATATTACATACAATTCCTAATAATGGTAGATATATATATGGCGTTTCAACTATTTAAAGAAGAATTAAAATATTATGGTTTAAGAAGGCATAAGGGACATTACCGGTGACATAGGCCAAGATAATGTGACGTTTCTCTAAAAACGGGGATCTCTGGTTACCCTAACCGATATATTGTAATGTGAAGAATGTGACATGATAATGTATAACACACATACACTGAGCCATGTGTCGCTTGCATTGTGTGTTTACGGTCTATAGCCGTACTGAGCCTCGTATATCCGCCGCCGGCCCGTAATGCCGATGCTGCAAATTAACGTTACTTGGATAAGGAGTCGCTGCGTTGGCAGCTTTTCTCTTGGCTTCTGAGTTCAGTTCATGAACCTTGGTGGTAAGCCATGGAAACCGGGGGGGGGGGAATCTTTAAATGAGATAGCGGATCTATAGCTAATTTACAAAACAATGTCAAGCGGTTAATGCAGGGATTTTTGGAAAGCGGAGCTTAGCGAGGTTATCGGCATTAGCAAAAGTCACTTCGAATCTAATAAACAGCGGCTGGTAGAGAAAAAAAAAGCACGAAGATTATAAATATTTACACCGCTACAGTGTGGCCAAACGGAGATACTTCTATAATGTCTACAAGCAAATATAGCGTTTTCTGTAAAAAAAAAGAATTGATCTGATGCATTTGAGTGATTTTGTATTTTTATGCCTATATCAACAATATAGATTGTAAGCTCTTGACATCAGGGCCCTTTTCTCTTTCTGTACAGTAAGTCTTAAAGTGTTTTGTCAATTTTACATTTTCTTTGTTAAATATTTATATTTATTGTCATTTTTTTTTGCCAAATTTGAGCACGCTTCCGACCACATCCTTTACCCTATCTCCTTTCCCGCAGTTCCGCTCCTTTTCTTGCCTTTTCTTGCCTCTTCTTCTTTGTCCGCTTCCGAAATGCTTTCTTTTCTCTCTTGACAAATTCTCTCTCCTCCGTTTTCCATTTGAAGACAAAGAATTTTGTTTTCGAATGGGAAAAAGCCCTAAGAATTTCAATTTTTGCACAAATTTGAAGGCAATTTCCCACCGAGCCGCTCTTTCCAATATGGTGGACGGGGCATGTCACAGCGTTGTTCAGGGTGTCTCGTTGCAGCTCTAACTTAAATCTCAGGTACGGGTAAATTAAGTTAATTTAAGAAGTTGTAACCTTCATGGGTGGCTGCTGGTCGGCTCGCAGGCAGCGGTTTGTGCAGTTGAAGTATGGTTACCATTGAGCTGGTGCTTTGAGGTGTAGGGTGCAGGACGGTGGGCTCTCTGATACTCTCCACACTTGTTTGAGGTTAATGTATTAACCCCTTAAGGACAATGGGCGGCCATGTACGGGCTTTGTCATTAAGGGGTTAATACTGATACTTTTATACACTTCATATATTTGGAATAAAACATTATATTCAAAAACCAAGCGCGGGGGGGGGGTTCTTTGTCGGGGCGTTGGGTGAAGTGTAGGGCGGCAAGTTGGGAAAGGGTTGGCGAAGGGTTAAGGGGCGGAGGAGCTTCGCTCACTCCCGAGCCAAGTTAGTTCATTTATTTATTCAGCAACCGGTCCGCTTTAAAGGGAAACGGCATTTTATAGCTTTAGATACTCCGAAACGCTTCTGATAAAGTAATCTGAATTTTGGGAAAGGTCAATGTGCCTTTCGGCGTCGCGCAATCAGAAAGACAAGCGCCGCGCGTAACTTTGAACCGTGCTTCCTTGGCTCCGAGGTGATCTCCAGCTCTGCAGATTTCCACCATGAATTACATTTATTACCTAGCAGGACAGCTCAGATTCACAAGCGCGGCTTCTAAACTACTTTTAAAAAGCCCATTCCGATGGCAATCTTTATCGTAGAACAAAACGAGCGTCGATGTCCGATTTTACGGCTGCCTTTCAACCAAACCTTTTATTAAGCTATCGCGAAGATGACCGGCGTGTCCTTTTATATAAAAAATATATATAAAAAATAAAGATCATAACAAGGATTTTGGAAGTTGGCAGGTACCAGAATTTAAGAACTGTCTCCAGATTCAAATGTTTTTAATTATTTTTTTTAATTTCGCACGATTACAATTTAGATTGGGAATCTTAGGTTTTATCATTGATCGTGTATAATATAATTATAAAAGCACGCAGTTGCCGGGATGTTGCCGTTGTGTCGTCTCAGAACTCCAAAGAACCAAGATATGCTCCAAATGATAAAAAAAATACAATTTTTGTTTTATTTTTTTTTTATAAAAAAATTTGAAAATTAAAACCCTGACCTTTTTCTTGAAATAGAAAGAAAAATGATTCCAAAGCCTTTCAAAACTCAAAGTTATATCACCAGATTAATTCCAAAGAAGGAAGTATGAAGAAGTCGATAATGCCCTTTAATGACCAACTTTCATAGAATAAAACCTGAGCTCATACGCTTTGCAGACCTTAGTGGTCCCTTCTTCACCTAACTAGCCAACATTACGATACTCATTGTCCAACTAGTATCAACCAACATTTTAGGCAACAGTAACATAGCCCGAATCACAAGAGGTTAACAGAAATCCATAGATCAAGATAGATCCAACAAGGTAACCATTCGCCTAATACTATTGCATTTCTTAACCCCTTAAGGACAATGGGCGGTCCCTAAACCCATTGAACACAATGCATTTTGAGCCCGTACATGTACGGGCTTTGTCATTAAGGGGTTAATCAGATTATTAAAGCCAATTTTTGAGGTTTCCACGGAGCTTTCTTAAAACTCGTCTCTTTCGGATATCGTTAATTTGCATTTCTCTGATGTATAGTCCGGGCAAACAGATGATTAGCCTTTCATTTCGATCAGGAACCTAAGTAGAACCAACTCATCCATTTAATAAGATCTGCGGGCGAAGAAAGTTGCTTAAACGCCATTTCAGGTTTACCATGGGAAGAGCGGCTGACAGATAACTGGCAAACGGCATAATTACGGCGGTCAAGGTGACCCGTAGTCAAACGGCGCGAGGCTTTTTTGATATAATCTATTCTTGCGGAAAGCATTTGGGATCATCGCACATTAATCAAGCAAAGCTAAATGGTCAGTGGATGTACGCTTACTCATTACTTGCCGAACAGTCAAACTGTCCGCTCTTGGCAAGACTAAGCCCCCGAAGAATGCTAAAATCCTTTGCCGGCACAGGTAAGAAGAGGAACCGACGCGTTTCGAGTGCTAACCACCTGCCGGAAGTCATATCGGTTTCAAAGAGAAAACCGTTTAGTTTAAAGCGCGTTTTCCATTAGCGTCGAACGTAATATCATCGATATCGTATCGTTTAGAATTCTACGAATAAATGTATCATTAATCAACGTGCTTTCTAATCCTTATCAACAGGAATTCGCTATTTTACGCCAAAAGTTTGCAAGAAACTTAAAACTTAAGGGTTCTCCAAAAGTTTAGGAATTTGGGTATTTGAAGACCCTAATGGGGGTTTTGTGAAACAGTGGTTTGTGGGTTAATTTGTTATGGATTTCCACCAATTGTGAAAGAGGTAACGGGATGTACAGAATTTGCCCGTTGAGTTTAGGCTGGTAAAATGACTGTTTTTTTTGTTTTTTTCTTGTTCTGTTTTATTAATACATAAAATATCCTTTTTTTAATTGTTCAAAAAAAGTAAAAAGTTTTTCAAATCTCAAAATAATGGGCCATTTTCATCCAAATTAAAGGGAAAATTCACTGCTTGAAGCAGCCAATCAGTGTCAGGTAAGTGCTCCCATTGACAGCACTTTCCGCACATGTGCACAGGGGTCCGAACAGACCCCCTAAAGCAGCATCCGCAGAGCCAGCGCTGGAGCTGACTGAAGGTAGGTGTATCGTGTGCTCGGCCCAATACATCTAGCTGGGGGGCAGGGGCAAATTCAAAAGGGGGTATTAAGTAGACAGACATTTAAAGGGACTACGCAGCTATCGTATCCATTCAAGTTGCCGCTTTTCTGCGTTCGTTGCTTGAGTGATGTCTGGAATGGAAAAACGTGGCACTGATTCTATTTTCCGCCTATTATACAGTTTATTTAACAAAAACACTGATAATTAATATTTTTCACATGGAATAATAAAGGTACCAATTACCTGGAATGATTCATTAAAAGTCCAATAAAATATACAGCCGGAGTTAAACGGTGAAATGTTGGAATATCATTAACCCACGAACGGCATCGATAAAACAAAGCTAAAGGTTGTCAGAGCAGAAAGCCGGTAACCTGTCACCCATGAGGTCATACATCTGGTGATATCTGCTTCTTCCCCTCCCCCAACCCACCCCATCATTAATCTTCTACATGCAATCTTGAATACACATTTTTTTGCAATTTACCATGTGTTTTGTGCACACGTCTTTGTCTTTAGAAGATCTGTGTAAACTGTGTATCACAGCAAACAGGCGGCTTTCAAAAATACATGTTATTAGAAATAGAAAGAAAGCCGCTACGTGCTTATTATGTATTGTGGGAACCGTGATACTACATGTTAGTGCATCCCATTCAACAAAACCATTGACAAACCCCAAAGCACACTTTGTGGATGTATAAAACACCAGCAGTACTTATGTAATCAGGCAGCCGCTGGCCTTAAAGTGACAGTCTGCCCCTGAACCCTATCCTTTCTTAAAATAATACGGTTATATACATTTTTCTTATCAAGATGAATGCTACCGCAGTCTACCTACATAAATGTATTAAGGGGTAGTAGAAGTATTATTAAACACTCATCTACAGACACCAGACAAGCCAGAAGGCCTGTTTTTCCCTCAGAAATCTCACGGTGCTGCCACAACCACAAGGGATTCTGGGTATGCGCATGCAAATAAGGTCAACAATGATCACCTTATAGGCTGTCCTGTACAGCAGGCGATTACTTTCAAGTAATCCATGTATAAAGTGGATATAGAGGCAAAAGGTGATCATTGTTGACCTTATTTGCATGCGCCTACCCAGAATCCATTGTGGTTGTGGCAGCACCGTGAGATTTCTGAGGAATTAAAGCAGTCTTGATAGAGAAGCCATCAACAATAATGGTTTATTTCTATTGAAAAGTTTTTTTTTCCGTTGCTACATCCCGCTTGTTATAAATGACTCACCGATAGGCTATTCACGGAGACGTTACCAATTTTACACAAGTAAAGTTTTTCAATGACGACGAGTGTTGTTGGTCAGATAACCGTAGAGCGCCCTTTGATAACAAATTGTATACAGCTGAGATTTCTCCAAGCGCTAATGTTCAAGTCAAGTGAAATGAAAGTTCCGGAATTGTGCTTTCACAGTTTTATTCACAGAAAAAATAAAAAATCAAACCACCGCCAGTCTTTTTTCTCTCTCTCTATATATTTTTTTTCCCAGCTTCTTCGCACGGTGGAATAGCCGGAGGTAGCTTCACTTCATTTACTCAACTATAAAGGATTTACGTAGAAAAAAAAAAAAAAAAAAAAGGCAACACATCGACTAAGAGAAGGGATTCCACATTCAAGATGCAAAGTCTCAAATTACCTCACTAATCTGAAATGTGTGTGTTCCATGGGCTTAATAACCGGTTGCTAAGTGCCCCCAAGCCATATCACTCGGCAGTTTGAAACACTTACTCTGGCAGGTCTCAGTTGAACTGGCTACATGGCTTTAGGTGCCGTTGTATTAACAAGCGGTATATGTGTGGTGACAAATCCCTAGCAAGTTTAATGTGAAAGTGTCATCTAAACTGTAACGCGTTTTATCACCCAACGAGACATCTGTCTGACATGACTGTCTACGCAAACTGCTTTCCTAACAGTGTTCAGTGATTAATTCTTCTAATTATACTCGTGAAGTCCTATTTTTTTTTAGGTTAACAACCTCAAAAGAACATTATACCTTCTCTTTTACTTGGTTTAAAGTATGCCTTTCATTCATCAAAACAGTGAAGGGTTTCAGGATCTCCTTAGATGAGCCAGAAGACTTGTTTTTACCTTAGAAATCTCATGGTGCTGCCACAACCACAAGGGATTCTGGGTAGGCGCATGCAAATAAGGTCAACAATGATCACCTTATAGGCTGTCCTTTACAGCGGGCAATTACTTTCAAGGGATCCATGTATAAAGTGGATATAGAGGCAAAAGGTGATCATTGTTGACCTTATTTGCATGTGCCTACCCAGAATCCCTTGCGGTTGTGGCAGCGCCATGAGATTTCTGAGGATCATTGTTGACCTTATACAGACCTGGATACAGAATTTATCTTTGGGACTCTCAAGAGCCACTCACGAAGATCAACAACAAAACGGCAAAGAACTTGAGTGCCAAGCGATAAACTCTTCCAACACCATGTAAGCTATGATGATGACTCTATATTAAGAAATGACATGGTTTTTGTAAGTCTATTACATGTATGGTGACACCTTTGGGAGCATGACCTTTTGAAATCCTTTTCTATACGGGGTGTCTGGATACATACGAGCTACTTTCAAAATGTATTAGAGGCGTCTGACTTACCTGACTCCGTTTGCTTCACTGAACCCTGAAAAAAAGAAAGAAAAAATTATCAAAACTTTCAATTTCTGTCAAGATATCTTATTTGTACTGTTTAATATAATCATAAAAATAATCCTCAGGGGTATATTTAAAGTGTTATGTCAACCAAACAAGACATTAATAATACATATACTTTAAAACATACAAGAATGTTATTCACTTGATTGCTACGTGTCCAAAATGTGATTAAGATCTTTAAAAAAATAAAACCAGTTCACAACTTATTCTTTTATGAGAGTTTTCCTGTAGAGTTTTACATGTGTAATTCAGAAGCAGGGGGTCAAATAAGCAGTTTATACCCCTGGACAAAGGTTTGATGCCAAGTACTAGCCTACTGGGCTTCATGGATGTCCTCTTTGATGTACCAATCCCCCAAAAAAATTTTGTAAAACAATTTGGGTTTCCTATAAGGTATTATAGGCGCAAATGCCCAAAATCACACTTGGGTCATCAAATTACCAACCACTTTGGAGGTACGAAAAAAACCCATCAAATATTTAATGATGTTACATGTTTTCTGGATTGCGAGGAGTTTAGTTCAACTATTGGCAGGACTGTCCCAAAATGGGAAAATAAGCACGGAAACCGGTTATACATTTATATAAAGTGGCAATTTGGGGCATTTCCCTCCACTTTTTTATGTTTGCACCTGCAATATCTTTATATGTTAACACCCATGGGGGTTTAGGTATTTTTACTACGTTATCTGAAATTATTATTCCTAAATGCTTATGTCGGTTGTAGTCAAGACCTTGGAGATAACCATGGAGACAGGGATCTATCATAAGTGATGTTGGATGTTCTTTGATATTTTAACTATTATGGATTTTAAGATGGTCAACCAACTTAAGGTCCACTTCCATTGGAACCACAACAGCTGGAGAGCTAATCGTTAACCTTCAATGGTCGAAGGGGTCACTCTTTCCTTTCCAACCTGGCCATGCACTGCCATGTTGGTTTATACAATGCAAATAAACTAATATCTACACTAACAGTTTTATTTCTCTTCATTAACAAGATGTTGATGACCATAGTTTAGGTCAAATCGAATTGAAAATACATTATTTGGTAGCTAAAATTAAGAATCAGAAAAGTTAAAGTTATTTATTAAATACAAGAATTAAATGTGCAGATTTTGCTCATCAAGTATCCGCTCGATGAGAGGACTCCTGACTTAGCTGGCGTTAGAAAAGATTTGTTCTTACTTTAAATTTTAATTAGTTGTTGGCATGATTGGGACATAAATCATTTACTCAATTGTGATTCATGCTGACATCTGATTTTCCTAGCTTGTCATGCATGAAAATAATCCCAGCCAAATATTTTACACCATTCTAATTGCCGTGGATGTAAAGGTTCTTTTTTTGCAGGTGACATACAGTATACATATTTATAAGGAGTAGATAAGTTTACATAGAATTACTTACAGAACATATGGAATGGAATGCAAGGGTTAATTTAAAGGGACGGTAAAGGACAGGGTTACAAAATGGGGAGGTCACTATTTATATCTCTGAAACGGAACCTTCAAGTTATCAGGGTTCCAAACTCTCAGACCCTTGTCCATAAAAATGTATTTTATTTTTAGTCCGAGTGCCCAATACAACACAAAAGATACTGCTCCTTCATGCCCCCCCCTAAAAAGTATTTTAAAAAGCGCATAGTTCAAAAGTAGAAGAAGTAAAAAGAGTTCACGTTGCCCATTTTCCATCTTGAGGCAAGTCTACCCCAGACTCGTCGGCCGACAGCTTATGTTGTGGAAATAAGCCGTGGAATTATTATTACTCTTGAATCTAAGATAAAGACCATCTAATATATGAATGAAATCTAAAAATATCCTTACTAAATTTAAAAAAAAAAATGAAAATGAAAACAGCAGAGAATTTATTAACCACAGTCATGTTGACTATTATTCGGTTCGGCCAAAAATTTAGGGACATTTATAATTTAGGAACGAAATTTGTTGCCCGGTGCCCACATTCACTCTCTCGCACCCTCATTCTTGCTCACTCTCTCGTGCTGCCTAAATGTTACTCTGCCTTCTCTGCCGACCACTTTGGCATCTTCTTCTATCATTTATCTTCTGCCTTCTCTTCAATCTGCTATCTTCTATCTTCATTTGCATCTCGGCAGACATAACCTGGTGGTGAGCTTGTGGTGACGGCCTCTCCCTGATCCTCCAATCGGGGGAGGGGACCTCACCAAAAGCACCATCATTTTAACTCAACGTAATTTTGTTTCAATATTTGGGGCTATATGGCAGTGCTTGCAATCGATCGAGAGAGTTGAGTGAATGTGGGCCCACAAATTTCCAAAAAAATTCATAGCTTTTTGCTTCATTTTCGTCCAATTCGTCTGGTCTCATTTTCGAGGCTTTGTACGAATCGCCAATTTTACCAAAATTCTGCAAATTTGCACTTCGTACGAATCAGAATGCGCAAGTCTAACTCTAAAAAGCATTCACATTCAGATTATTTTTATTGAATCGAGAGGATGTCTATTGAGACACAAATTGTCCAAAAATCTGTATTTTGTAGAAAACTAACTGTATTGTTAAAAAAAAACATATATATATAAATCACCATCTCTGCTTTTCTTGCCAAACAGAAATGAGAACAAGATAATTGTGTGTCCTGTCCTTCTTCAAATATGTTTTAGAAAAAAAGCATCACTCAGGAATCCTGTGTGATTTAGAGAGTACCAGTGCGCTTTTGTGCTTTCAGAGTAATTAGGAAAAATTGGCAAGCTAGGCCGGGTAAATGGAGTGTATCTGCTGTCAATTCCAATGTTTCCATTTTTCTATGTTAAAAACCTTTACAAATTATATTGCAGAATCAGAACAGACATCTGCCAAATGAATTATTCCAGAAATGGTAACCAACTGTATTTCTCTATAATTTAGAGTAAAATTCCAACCTACACAAATAATTTTTAATGAAAGGGTAAAAGACACCAAAATAATTTTTTTTTATTATTTTTGTCATGATAAAATGTTAAAAAAAAAACAAAAAAAATTAACTTGCTTCTGCTATTTTACATTAGTCAAAATATAAATATTAAATAAATTAAATATTTTATAACTAATGATAAACGTAGCTTTAAACCAAATTGAACATATTTTTATTGTAGTTTATGATAATTTGCAAATAAAAAATATGGGGTACAATTTTTACATGTAATTGGGTAGACAACAGGATAAAAGCTCAAGAAAATGATATGTATGGAACTTGTTGGGGTTTACATTTTAAAATACGGTACATATTATATCCAAGATCAATCAACAACTTTGTAAATGCTAATAAAAACTGAAAGAGTGCCTTTTACTTTACAAAGTAGTCAAATAAAAAATCTAAATTCAAATTAGTCGGTGAGTAAATAGGGGGCTAACAGAGTATGGAAATACAGATACAGCTGTGATGTCTTTGCCAATCAACATCAGTGAGAATTCTGAAGACGTCAAACAAAAGTTGATTAGCCACCCAGCAGAAGCGGTAGAGGCTAATACAGTGAGGGTATTAAACATGCATGGGGATAGGCATACGGCTTCTGAATCTAAGACGAGACCAACGACTGATTAAGGTTTGGGCCTTAACAGCAGGAAAAAAACAGGCAAACTAGACAGGGCCGAATGGGGCCGATCTGCCGGCAGATTCTATTTTTGATGAAACTACAAAGTTGTGTCCAAGCCTTTCCACATATATAGTAACACAATGTCTAGAAAGCTGAAACTGGAGCCCAGAAAGGATCCAGCCAATGGGTAAATGCTGCCTAAAGTCCTAATTACTCTCCATAGCCTATTGTCTGTAGAAGAATGACAAATTAAACCCATCATACAGTCCTGATAGTGGTCCAAAATCATTAAAAAAGAGTAACCAGGGCTGCCCCTTGCCAGCATGCACATGTGATAATTGTTCATTTCTGGCAAAAAAAAATGCCTGCTTTCTGTAATTTCATTACATTTTTAAATCTCAGAATACAAACAAAACGTAGCTTCTCAGGTGACCATCTACGGATACATCCTTAGATACTGTAGGGCTACCAAGTTTTGGATGTAATGATTTTTAATCCAGAAAATTAGTAAAGTTTTTATTCTATTATCCATGTACCTTTCAGGTTCTCTGATTTGATGAAAATAGCCAAAATCTAAGAGTCCAGATGATTCCTCCATGGTTCTCCTCCTGAAAGGCCATTGTTGGTCCTTCATACTAGGTGGCCAACTTGGAAGGGTGAATATTTACATCTTTTGTGCAACTCTGCACTATATTCCATCCATAATGTTTTTAGTGAATAATTAATTGGACTAAACCTTACTTAAAATTCATAGGAGGACATACAAAGGACTAATGGGGGTCAAAGGGGTACAGAGCAGAGACTTTCCAGCCCATGGAACTGTATGGAGAGGTTTCACAGAATCATGAAGAATGAAGCGAAGGACTTAACCATTCAATGAGGAGGCTTAAGATAAATGTGAATAAAATCTGGATTAAATGCCGTCTTGCATATAGTCACTTTAACCCCTTAATGACAAAGCCCGTACAGACTCAAAATGCATTGTTTTCAATGGGTTTAGGGACCGCCCATTGTCCTTAAGGGGTTAATAAATATGTCCTCAGCTAAAGGGCCAAAGGCTTTCCAAACTTTTCTGTATTTGCTCTGTAGGATAAAATTACGGCCTTTATTTCTACGACGTGAAGCCTCTCCACTCATTAATATATTTGCCTTTAAGATCACGTCGGAGCGACAATTGATTATTTTTTGAACCAAGTCCTTAATCAGTCCTTGGCCTCATCTTCTGGAGCCATACGCTTATCCTATGCAAGCTCCGATCCCCTCGCTGTGTTAGCCTCTACCACTTCTGCTGGGGAGCTGTTCCACTTGTCCATCACCCTCAATCAATATAAAACTAAACAGGGTCTTTGCTGTATTTGTTAAGCTCTAGAGAACATTTCACTGTTCTACAAATGTATGGACACAACGCTTGTTAGTGTATCTTTGGTTATAAGCAATACTTTTTGTATCCGACTATATACTTACATTTCCATCATCTCTCTATCCAAGTCCTGATAGTAAGGAAGTGCATGCAATATACCGATTCTCTTCTCGTGTTGATGATGGTGTCATACGCCGCTTCTTAGCTTGTGAAAGATAATCATTTGCTTGGTTCTAAGGGAAAAAGATACCCCAACCTATCCATCACGCTTTGTGTGCTGGTGATAGGCGTCTCCATAAGAAGAAACACAGAAGGAAGTGAATCAACTGTCAGCGATCCCAAGGATTCCGACGCTGTGACCGGAATTTTCAATCAGGGCTTCTGCTATTCATCTCCTTGGACGCGGACGACCCGTTTCTTTAAATTTGCTCCGTACGCAGTCTTTTCAGCGGGAGGAACAAGCGATGGAATTTGAAACAAAAGTGTATTCTTAGATACATTCGAGACAGGACCCCCAGCTTCTTGAAGCAACAATTTGTCGGTGCGCTGTGTGCGGAATTTTTTTTTTTTTTTTTTAACACAAGAGAATGAAAACAACTGAATTCAATAGGAATCCATTGGAATGTATTAGAAAACTCGTTAAGGCGTACTGAGATTAATGTTAAAAATTGCCGCTATTATATATGCAAATAATATATAGAATATATTAAACCAATCCTCAAACTTAATAATTTTAAAAAAATTTTGTTTACCAGTTTCTAGAATCTTGTTTAGAGAAGATTGTTTACATAATTTTTTTTAAAAATCTGTTTACTGAATAGTTTTTAAGATTTTTATTGATGATGATGATGATGATGATGATTATTATTATTATTGTTGTTGTTATATTGAAAATAAAATAAATACACTGACACTTTGCTTTCATTAGCCAGGCTCTGCTGCTATACAGCCCATAGAATGGTCAAGGTAGATGAGTTTGTTTTAAGTTAAGGCGATCACATTTATTTATTTAAATTCCAGGGCTGCAGGGGTGTGGCTTCACTGAGGGAGTGGCTTTTATGGGGGGTGAAAATAAAAGATAGCTCCGTATGTAGTATAGACGCATCACAGACCCCCCCGAACATTTCAGGTATGCAAATAAGGACAGCTGTATTAAGGGGTGTGGCTACATGTTAGTGCCAGAAGTAGGTGGGTTCATGTGCGCGGCCACCTGCCCACCTTATAAGAAGAGCTTACCGATTGGTCTGATAGCCAAGAACTTCCTAGGAAGGGATCCGCGAGGGAGCTGTAATGGAGGTCAGAGCTTGCCTCCAATGACTATGGAGCTTCCTGGGCTGGTCTCAACCAGCTCATGATCCCCGTTGCCCAGGACAGGCAGGGGGCCAATGCCTGGAAAGTAGGACTGCCCGCAAAAAAAACAGTACTGTAGGGAGATATGTCCTGGGCTTAGCACAAACTGTCTTTTTTCTTTTACCGCTGAATTAATAAATCTCCGACACACTGAGAGGGAAGTACTGAAAAGACAACATGAACGGCAGTAAATAAATCTAAGAAGGAGGAAACTAGACAAAGCAAGCGATGATTGTTCTAAGAGAAAGCTTAATTCTGCCATAACGACGGCTTTTTGTGCTTCTTTACAAATAGACGTGCAATAAAAATGGTGGTTTGAACCATAAAAAAATATTTTTGAATGAGCGACTCAAAGCTCTATTTTACTGCACTGCAGTAAAGCGTTCTCTCACTCAATGAAAGTGAGGAAATGGAGGACGCATACCACACATAATATGGCTGCTATTAAAATTACACAAACACACACTCATATATAAATTTGTAACGTGTAATTATTTCTTTAATGAAAATGTCTCTCTAACCGAGCTTTGTCTATCCAGACTTCATCTCGAAATGCCAGCCGAGGGCTTCGCTCCAGGCATTTTTACACGGTTCAGCAGGCTTTGCCCCATGGGCCCTAACCTCTTCACATGAAGTGCGAGAGCTTGGGGCAAGAAGAAAGCGACCCATGAAATGAGTCTATTAACTTGTTCACTGCCAGAATTGAATTCAGTACTAAAAGAAAAAAAAAAACACATTTCTGTGGCTTTTAAGGGGTTAACAGTAATCTTCATTCTAAACCCATCATTAAATGTTCTCCTTAAGCACTGATTGTGTTTTTTTCACTAGAACCATTTCATTTTGTTGCTCTGAATCCCTTATGTCATTTTCCATACAAAACATAAATTAACCCTTGCTGATTTGAGCTTACAATCACTAATTGCCCGATTACAGATGCATCATTTACTCATATCCTAATACGCATACGGTATAAAACTAGCTCTTTTTTTGGTTTATTAGCCTGAATAATTAATCTTGGAAATTAATACAGTAAAAATGTCCCATATTCCAGTCTTTGAAATTTATCGAATTATTTATATTGCTTTGGGGGAAAACCTCTATTAGTTTATAGACTTGAGAATCTTTAACTTGTTGCGTAGCCCCTTAACCTGTTATGTTGGGTGGGTTCTGATGACCCATTTTAATGGAAAATGGAGTATGTCGCCAATGTGCATACACATTTTTGAATTCAGTAATTTTGTAACAGGGTCACAATTCGAATGCATGTTGTAGTTATAAAAGCCATCTTACGATGACATCATCTTCATCTTGGTGTGAGGTTGATGAAAATATCTTCCAGTATCAGAAAATGACACCTTAATAATGCATGAAGTTAAAATATATATGTCCATCAAGTTCTAGAATTCTTCAATATACTCGGCTGAGCCATGTCACAGGAAAACGCATTATTTTTTTCTCATGTGATGAGCTTAATATATAAAGATATATAAATATATATGTATTTTAAAAATCCACAATATTTAAAAAGGAACTGTCATCTTTAAAAATTACAAATATTGTGTACAAGAATAGATATTACTGGTATTATCCTTATTATATAATATTATATACACATATATATATATATATATATATATATATATTATATATACACATATATTAAAAACACAAAAAGGTAAAATATATAAATAATGCAGAGTAGAAATAAATTATTGCGGAGGAATAATCATGGCTGCTCCCGGACTATACATATAAAGGGGGTTAATAAATGTCTTTATATATGTACAAGACAGCGGGCAATTACTTTCAAGGGATCCATGTATAAAGTGGGTATAGCGGTAAAAGGTGATCATTGTTGACCTTATTTGCATGAGCCTACCCAGAATCCCTTGTGGTTGTGACAGCACCATGAGATTTCTGAGGGAAAAACAGGCCTTCTGGTTTGTCTGGTGTCTGTAGATGAGTGTATAATAATGCTTCTACTACCCATCACCTTTACTCACCATAACTTATGTAATGGGTATATAACACTATTGTAAAGAATAGTGGCGTTTCCTGGTTATAAAGAAAAAAGTGTTTTGATTCATTTTCAGGTTTTTCCCTAGGATACTGTGTGTTTTTAGGGTAAATATATTCAATAGGCTGTGATTTGTCTACTTTTCTCATCACCAGCAAGCTTGGAGCGGCCATTTGGTATGCCATGCGTGGTGGCAGTAATTTTCTCCGTAAACTAAATCACAACCTCTTCACGAAAATGAGATTTCTTCTTTAAAACGGACTTTTGGAGAAGTACTAAACTCACATTAATGTAAAGATCTAATAAACTGGCGATGTGGTCGGCGGCCTTTAGTAATTTAGTTCCTATCACCATAAACACATTATAGCAGATATGACACGTCATCTTAACCATTGTCAAATGAGTCCTGCACCAGTTTCAAAACCATTTGTCTTAAATTACACAAATTGAGCTAGTAATGTAATGTATACATTTTTTCCCAATTCCCCTTCATTTAGATCCTTGTAGGTTTTTAGGAACTTAGATGATATACTTTACATAAATCGTATGATACAAAGTAATTGTGTTTAAAAATGCATACAGAAGTGTTTGGAGCTTTTTTTTCTAGAGCCGCGTCTGGTCTTGTGGTCTCCGGAGATGATCTAGTACATTAGAAGCTATTCTATTCATCCAACATTGTTCGGCACTCCAGTATAATGTGCTTTCTACGGAGCATGTAACGCGGTCCAAGCGCTTTGATTGATAGCGTGATTATTGCATTTTTCACCCTGACTTGCCTTAGAAACATGTAAAGTGATTCTAATGACTGTTTCTGGTTAGAAACATTGAATTTAATAAATACATTCTCAAGGATACAACAAAAAATGGCATATCTGGTGATGCGCGTCATTTTCGAATGAAATGTCTAATAATATGTCATTAAGTGAGTGACTTTATGATTCCAAATGCTTGGCTGGGTAAGGGTCTTGTAGCGACATTTTCTGATAAATCTTTAAAATATGTGACATTTACTGCAGTTTGCAAAAAATATTCAAAAATGTTTAGACCTTTTTCCTAGGAATGTTACTTTCCAGCCCGGGACACGGATCCAGACCGTTAAAGCGCAGCCGCTGGCTACATACATGAGGCTGGACTTCCATTACTTTTCCTCTTCCTTGGGTGGTAAGCGGAGATCGGAAGATCTCCCCAACGGCCCCATTATCCCCGCTGTTGGCATCTACCTGCAACATTGTGAAACCTCCCGAAAATGCAGGACTGCCCTGAAAAATCTGGTATAGTTGGGAGTTATGTATTTCTTATTGAGAAGATGTAACATCGTGCACCAACAGTCTAACTTATTTAAACTGATCGCAGGGCACGTCGGAAGTGTGACGGACTGGAGTTTAATAGGAATTTTGACTTTTTAAGGGCCACATCGATTGATGAGGTGGGTGTGGCTTAATGTTAGCTCCACCCAACAACGTCCTGTTCTCGTAGCTTCTTCATGTAGAAGGGGGTAAGGGGTGTGATTGAGATAAAGGGCTGGGATTGGCTACTCATAGGCTTGCAGCTATCCCAAATAAACCCGAAATGGGCAGGGACTGGGTGGAACCTGTGATGGGGTGGGTGGAGTTTAAACACAACCACCTGGAGACCCGCTAATCAGTTTCCGGCACCTCCAGGTGAAATTCAGAGAATTATTAGCCATGCCCACTCCCTGTGAGTTTAACATATGCACCGCCCACTTTAGCCATGCTCCACCCATTATTCTCCTTAACCTGTCTACAAAGAACTTTATTTTATTATTAGATATTTGTTCTATTAATATTATTATTACCGTCATTATTATCATTACTAAATCTAGATGAGAGACGGACACATAAACTAATTAACTGATGATATAGACGCAGTGATCCATTGACCAATCACAGTGGACGAGAAAGCAACCCACGGTCAGATCACAAACAACATGACGAAGTCCGCTGTCCAATTACAGTGAGCAAAAATGAATGCGGTTCCACCGGACCTTTAAATGTATTAGTATTAGTTGGAATAAATCCCGCTATTAGTCACATTAGCCCTGGGTGCTCCTCAAACCTTAAAAGACAAATCAATGTTTAATTTAGACAATTCTTCCCCACAATGAGCATCTGCTTAATTTCCTGCAGGATTTCTCTCACTTCATTGCCGCGGTTCAATTTATTCCAGTAATAACAGGATATTTTCGAGGTGTTTGGACAGAGAGATGGAGAAATCTATTTCTCGGAGTGCAAAGAGCTGCTAAATGATAATGGCGAATAGCAAAGATCAAACATTTTTTAGAACGGGCAGAGAAGTTATCCTGTTAATTTTGCTTAAATATTGTCTCACGAAGGACTACGTTAAAATCCGTGGACAGTCTGGGGCTACAGCCTAGTCCTGGACCATGGACTATTACTATTCTTCGTCTATACGTGGCTCCCATAACAGGGCCAGCTGGACATTATAGGCTACCCAACAGTGAGCTCTTAAGTTTACTGTGCCAATATATATATATCAGGAACAAATACCTCCTAAGTGCCCTTTTTATAGAGGTTCCCCCTTAGGATCAGACTCTTTGGCCCCTCTTTCGTCTTCTGATGCCCCTCTTTCCTCTCCTGATGCCCCTCTTTCGTCTTCTGATGTCCCTCTTTCCTCTTCTGATGCCCCTCTTTCCTCTCCTGATGCCCCTCTTTCCTCTCCTGATGCCTCTCCCTTTTAGGAGCTCTTAATGTTTGCTGGGTATGAGGGTATCGCAGGGCTCTACACCCCTAAAATAATCAAGAACGTTTATCAAAAGAGCAGAATATGTTTATCTCTAGATGCAATCACCGACCATAGAGGACATCTCTATGGACGGTGACTCTGACTGTCTACACACAAACCCAATGACTCGCGCATTTTGCTTATGACCATTCATGTAAGATTGGACCCCGCTACAAATTACAGTATGGAAAAAAGGGAACCTTTTGTCACCCATGCCTTTTTTATATCGCTTTCTTCTGTGGCCCAGGATGTGTCTCTGGTCTACAGACTGCCCGTCAGGGTCGTGTCTGGCTTGAATTTGGGACCCTTATAAATGCATGTAGGCTCTCTTATCAGCCTGCTACTTGTCAAACTTTACTTCTGATCTATTTTGCTGCAGCTACCAGCCGGGTCGAACCAACAGACGACAAATTAATTCCAAAAAGGATTACAAGTCATAGAAATAGTCTACATAAAAGGGACCTGGTGGCAGTCGTCAGCACTCAGCCGGCTCCTCCACCTGCAGTCACTGAGTGCTGACGACTGCCACCAGGTCTCTTTTTAAGTAGGCTATTCCTCTTCTTGATGGAATTAATTTGTTGTCTGTTGGTTCGGGATCGACGTCTGGCCTGTCCACCCAATCACAAGTTCACAAAAACAAATCACAACGTTCCCTGCAACCGGACTCCACAACTAGACCGCGTCCCTGTGTCGGATCCTGACAAGTACATTAAAGTTTTACTCATCCTTCCCTCCCAAAAATATACCCTAAAATTCAACATCTGGTATAAACCGCTGTCTTGTCTGCTCTGCCCTTTTCATGAATATTTGAGAAGCCCAGACCCGATACCCTCCTGCGATTTCCATGTCATACACAAGCCGGACGTGTTCTACCATCTTCACCTTTTCCGTTTTATAAAACATCTAATTATTTTCGGAAGGATGTATCATCCCCGGCATGTTTCTAATGTATCGCGATAATTAATTTATATCACAAGGTGCGGATGAGATGATCTCCGGAGGGGGGTCTACACCCAGGAGGCAGAGCGATTGTGGATGTGTGGGCAGCTTGGGGGATTTAACCGCTGAAGTATCAAAGAAAACAGAAACATCTTTCAGCTTTTATGTTGGAATGAATTCATACAGAATCCCGTTATATGTATCCGTAACCGCTAATAAACCGGAGAGCCATATTTAATTTAACAGGCGCTGGCGTTTCCATATTGGCAGAAAGCTGCTTTCAAGACTTCTGAGGGAGGCCGGTGTTCAAGTAAAATAAAAAATGAGTGCCAAATTTAGCATTTATTTTTGTCCAGGGTAGGTTAGTTTTATCAGTTTAGGGCTATACTAACATAACATGTTTTTTAAATTGTTACGGAAATGGCAATTGTGAAACCTAACGTTTTGTGAGAATGTTGATTCAAAAACAATCAACTACAATGCTTGCAAAAGTGGAGAAAAACTACGTCTCCTCCATTCAAGTGAGAGTTTTTTTTAAGAGAAAATGATCTTTCTATAGGTCATCGTCTTGATTTCTGGACTGGCGGTAACTGTAAGCTTGCGAGCCGGGCTCTCTTCACCTAATGTATCGGTTTGTCTAAGTCTGTCAATTCTCGTCTTGTCAGACCCCTTGAATATATGGATTGAAAGAAGCGCTGCGTAAATTGTTGGCGCTATAGAAATAAAAGAAAATAATAAGAATAAATTACGTTGGCCATCAGCCCAACAGGTGTACTTCAACCAATCAGGGGGAAGCGTGTGTGCGGAGACGTTTGTGGGGGGCCTGTACAATGCAGCGGATATCAGAAAGAAGTAGACCAAGAATGAAACCAGAAGAAGTGAAGGTCAAGGAGAGGCAAGACAAGAAGCAGAACTGCAGAAAAGGAGATGAGGACAAGCAAGCGGGAAACATTGACAGAGAGAGTGTGAGAGATTGTGAGGGTGAGTGACCACTAATTTTGTTTCCGAATGGAAAAACCCCTCTGAATTTCATCCAAACTAAATAGGCAGGAAACAACATTTTTTGTCTGAATGTGCATAAGTCTATTGGCACCTATGATGTCATCAAGGTCTATATGGCTGCTATTAACAACATTCTTATATCGTGTATAATAAATTCTTCCACACACAGAAGCTGCGTTCCCCGGGTCTTATGCTGTTACCTGAAACACTGTCTCCTCGTGACTCTTTTCCCCCCTCTTGGTTATGTATAAAGGTGATAACTGTACGGCTATGGACACGATACTCCACAGGTGAGTGTGTTACTCCGTTTCTACCGTTCGCTATAAATGCCAATCTGTCTAACTCTGTTAAATCACCCCAAGCTTTGCCTGTCAAAAGAATTCTACGCGAGTCTAGAAATGCTACGTAAGATACAGTATATTATATAATGGAACACTTCAAGCCATGTGTATGATTATATTATATACAGTATATCATTTTTGGTGCTACTGGGGCCACCAAACAAAAAAAAGGCCACCGAAGTGGCCTTTAGAAACAATGTTACATCAGGAACTTGGTGGGAAAGTAAGGGTTTTTTTAACGGAAGCCATTGGGAACAAAAATATACTCAAACCCACTAAGAGGCTCGAGCGTTACCTGTCTAACCCTTGAGCCGAACTTGCCTAGTCTTCCATCAATGATCTAAGAGCTCTACAGAAGTCTCTTATTAGATCACATCCTTCTTTTTGAGACACGCTAAAGAAATATTACCGCTAAACCTGAGCCACGCTGCCCTTTGTACTCTTAGCGTGTCCCAGGGGTGCTTTATGGAATAAGAGAGGAAAGCCATTCCCATAAGTTTTATAAAAGGCTTTAAGTAAATTACAAACTCCAGCTGACCTTTATTCCTCTAATGCACGCCATTGTCTTCCCAACATTTAGAAGCAACACCTGACCCCATCTTGGCTTAAATTATCCCCTTTAAAATAAATAAATCACTACGGTAGCCTGATTAAGTTCTTAGCGGGTCGACACAACCGTCTTAATTCAGCCCTGTCTCCGAGCGGAGTGCTAAGCCTTACAAATCTATGATTGACTACAACAACAAACTCAAGAAAACATAAAGCCTGGTGCCACGTAAGAGGAGCCGGTGGAAAAATAAACAAGATTTATAAGTCGATGACGTTATTATGAGTTCATTACTATAAATCATTGCAGAGCTGCAAGATGATTTAACGGTTACCCATAAACTAATAATTAGGAACGTCAAAAGAAATAAACAAACATGGCGGCTGTTGCCACAGTCTCGCTTTGACCGCGGATTAGGTGGAATAATCGAGTGGATACATGATAGAAACAATTGATACATTTAAAAAAAAAATAAACATTTTGATTTAAAAAGACAGCATCACCCCCCAAAAAAATATTTCTTTAACCCCTTAATGACTGCATTGTTCTCAATGGGTTTAGGGACCACCAATTGCCCTTACGGGGTTAACTGCGGGAGTTCAGCAGATACATCACCGTACAACTTAAGGATCAATGTCCCATGTGCCATCTCCCCATGCCGAGCTCGTATAATTAACATACACTTGATTAACCCCTTAAGGACAATGGGCGGTCCCTAAACCCATTGAAAACAATGCATTTTGAGCCCCTACATTGTCATTAAGAGGTTAAGGGTGCACTTAAGGGTGTACTCAAGTGCTTATGTTGATGTTACTAAGATTTTTATATATAAGCATTTTTTTCTCGGTGACATCGGAGAACATGAGATTCCTTCCTCTAGTTATCTTCGTATTGTTTTCCATATTTCATTATGCGAGACAGTTCTGTGAATGAAGCCAGCTTTAGAGTAGAATACGTAATGAAACCTTAAATCTGAATCACTTGATGGCATATTTGACTATTTTGTTCACGTTAGCATGCATTATCCTCCCCACTGATCTTCTTCCTTTGTTTGTTGAATAGGAATTGTTATTAAAGTGGGTCTCACCTCCTACAATCCTGGAAATATCGTTGATCGTATTAAACAGGAGAGTAATATCAATTCCTTCCCACGACCTTTGTCATTATTTTTCATTACTTTTTTTTTTCCAATTACCTGCGTCCTTCCATTGTGTAAAGGTCGATCGGATGCAAAGTTCATTTCACCGACATATATTTAACGTTAGGGGCATTTTTCTTCTATTTTCACCCAAAAGTGTATTTATTCTGGGCAGATACAATGTAAATCATGTACACAGTGGCATACTTTGGGGTGGCAGCCTACCCTGGGTGCCACTTATCAGGGGGTGCCATGCTGGCATAGGGGGTGATTGCCCCCCCTTGGCTATTCCAAAATTGTTCATAAAGGGCTGGTCCGATCTATACCAGGCCGGTCCAGGCCAGACCAGCCCTTTGTGAACAATATTGGGCCAGCCCAGGGAGACAGGAACGCAGCGGGTTCAGGCAGCCCAGATGGGCCAAATGGCTTTTCTCTGCTGTCAACTTCTATGTTTCTATATATAGTACTAGAATTATTATTTTTATCTTTATACTATATTTTGTATATCTTCAGCATCAATGGGAGTTCCATATGGTAATGAAGTAACAGAGCTGTAAAAGATGGAGAATTAAAAACAAATACATGTTTTAATGGACACATCGTTTTTGTTCAGCAGAACACACAGAACAAACATTATTTGTTACTTCTATAACCGGAAACATTTTTCATGGTGAAACATTAACGGCTTCTTTGCTGAGGATTCCCTTTGTGTCCCTCGGAACTTTACAATCAAGCATTTATTAAGCTTACCCTATAACCCGATCGTTGTCTTGTGTAAAACTAGTTTTAAGTGTCATTTAATTACAGGTCACACAACCTTTATTCATTTACCAGGATGCCTTACCTTCAGTATTTAAATTTCTCAATTATACAAATTTCTATAAAATTTAACCCCTCCCATCCCCTTAAGTAAGAGATAGGGCTTCTTTTATTGCTTCTCGCCCCACCCCATATGCTGTAGAGGAAAAGGAGGGGGAATCCTTGGCCATTCCTTAGTTGACAGAGGGTCCTAGAGGTTTAACCTTGATTTAAAAACAAAAAATATTTATCTAGGGATATTTTGCATGTGTTAGCAATCAAAGGCATGCAACCTCGGTTGAGTATGGTCAGTTGAGTTAACCCTTAACGCAACTGACCACTTAGTTAACAGACCCAACAGTCTTATATCATTGCACCAAACCATGTAGTGTTTAAAGTGATCCGGGCTTAAACATTCTTACTTGTTAACCCTAATTAAAACAGATAAGGAGTTCAGATATTCCTGGAAACAATGACTTAACCGGGAAGAATAGGTTGAAATACTTGGATTAAGAATAACATAGTATTTTTTTCTTTCCGTGTAAGCCTTATCTGCAGGTACAATGTGTGTTTCTATGTTAAAATATGAACATACATTAAGCCGATAATGTCCCAGTATCCGTTCTTGATGTCCTGACGTCTAAGCGGACCCTTATGACACTTCCATTTCGTGAAACCTTTTCATATAATTTGTTTTATAATGTATAACGTGATCTACAGGGTTCCATTTGCATTCCATACAATCCATTCATTTAAGAATGATTTATTCCCTCTATGCTTTTGCCGACGTCTATAAGGGGGCCTTCCTAATTTGTCATCTAAACATGACAGTGGATAATATCATCTGTAATAGAATGAAAGGCAGGTGGGAAATGATTTCTGGAGCTGAGTAATATTGAATCGAGAACCTCTGAACCATAATCAACTGCTCCAACATTCCATAATTAAGGTCCATGCCTCTCTATTATCTGGCTCAATCACAAATGACACCCCATTTCCCTTCTCTTTTCTTCATCCATGCTAAAGCCATGCCATTTTCAACCATAAGCCTTCATTTAAACTTCAAGCCCTCCACGCACATTCCATTAAAAAACGAAAGAGAGTGGGGGTTACATATAAAAACGGTGTTATCTGTCTTATTGTTGCCCTTGAGACTGCGTAGTACAGATAACACACTATTGGAGTTTAATTGCAAAGTTTAATTATTAATTAATTTCTTTTTTGCACTTTTTTTTTGGTTGCAACTCTTGTTTTTCCACATTCCATATAATCCCAGGGAATGGACAGCAGAGACTTCTCGTGTTATAAAATCGGAAAAATAGTGCATATTTGTAATTTTAATACATAGCCTAAAAAAGTAGATCAATTTTATATTTCTGTACACTTGACCAATAACTATTTGTTTTATTTTTTTTTATTTTTTTTTGTTGGACTAGGTGTTTTAGGTGGGTGCTAACAAACGCGTTGTAAAGGGAATTCTTTAATATATAGCATATCAATATCCATATTGAGTTTTTAATATAGAGTGGAGGATAATATAATATGATATAATATAATATAATATAATATAATATAATATATATATATATATATATATATATATATATATATATATATATATATATATATATATATATATATATCTGTATATACGACAGATTGGATTGTTGAGACAGGTAGGAACCTTGTATCAGTCATGGAAAATATTTTTTCTTTATTAAAATATAATGGCTTGTGTCTAAAAAAAAAAAAAAAAATGTAAAAAAATATTCCCAAGAAATCCTATTTTGCAATAGCCTCATTACCTGCTCAAAGGATGAAAAATTATAAATTATTAAGTGGAACAGCCTCCCAGCAGAAGTGGTAGAGGCTAATAAACCTAAGGAATTTAAGTTATATAGAATAAGAATAAGAATAACAGAATGAAATTCAAATAAAATGAATTTAGGATTAACTAGACAGATGTAAGAAAAATATATAAAAATTAATCTCCGGCTCAAAACGAGATGGCTTCTGTTTATTAAGCGCCATTGTAATCTATGATGGACTTCGCAGACCGGTATGGCACTTTACAAGGTGGCTTCCAGATAATAGGTGAAGTTGGAATTTTAATTGCGGCGGAACAAATGTCCGTGTTCTGGAAATTCCCGCACTCCTTTAATCATTGTGTATATTCCCATCTAGATTTGTTCCACCGTATAGTCACAATGAAAGCTATTGAGATCTGTGAACGAGTCGCGAGCCGGTGAATTGTGACCCAGATGCAGCCGAGTAATCGGTATATAAACGAGGCTAAGAATTAGTCCACAAGCTACGCGACCGGGTGGTTAATTCCAAGAAATGAAGAATCGTTTTCAAAAGGTAAATGCGTGTGATCGCGGCCTCGTTTATAGCTATGGCCTCTCCTGCACATTTGTGTAGGTTAATGCAATGCATTTAATGTAGTCATAGGGAATTGGTCTCTCTCTCATTTCCTCTCCTTTCCCTTCTTTTCTTTTTCCTTTTCCTTTCTCTTCCTTTCTCACTCTTCCCTCCCTTCTCTCTTTTAGATTCCCTCATGAGGTAGAGGCCGCTCAGTGTCCCGAAAGCTCATGTCTTATTCTACGTTGGCTCAACAAAAGGCACCGACTTTAACTAAAAACTAAAGTTTATTCACTAAACCAGGACTTAGTTTGATGATATGAGGTGAGGCACCGCAAGCTGAAACATTTTAACTATGGACTGAAAAGGGCCATCCCTGGGAGTTTCTCCTGTACAAAGAGTTGAGTAGACCCTGCCTACAGCACAGCTAATGAGGGGAAATATCATATATCATATATCATAATATCATATATTTAAGGCCAGCAAATGAAGACCACCACCTACATACATTATGTCTTTATACAGACACCAGACAAGCCAGGAGACTTGTTATTCCCTCGGAAATCTCATGGTGCTGCCACAACCACAAGGGATTCTGGGTAGGGGCATGCAAAGAAGACCCACAATTATCACCTTTGTAGATGAGTGTTTAATAATACTTCTACTACCACTTAAATTTAAGTGGAAGGGTTTTTCATCACCTTTACCCCACCATAATTTATGTAATGGTATTTCTTGGCTACCCCAAGCCTCAACTATTAAGCCAGTATCAGAACCTCATGCTGATGAGTCCCATTAAGGACAAAACAGCTACCCATGAGTGGTGATCTGGCTATTGCACCTCTTCCCGAGTTTTGTCTAAAGGCTGTGGTGTACAGCAGGCAATTACTTTCAGGAAATCCAAAAGCATAAAGTGGATATAGAAGCAAAGGTGATCATTGTAAGCCTTATTTGCATGCGCCTACCCAGAATCCTTTGTGTTGTGGCAGCACCATGAGATTTCTGGGAAAAAGAAGCCTGGTGGCTTGTCTGGTGTCTGTAGATGAGTGTTTAATAATGCTTCTACTACCCCCTTAATTTTAGTGAAATGGTTTTCCATCACCTTTACTCACCATAACTTATGTAATGTCTTTATACAAACACAGCGTGCCACTGGAGCAGCAATATTGGTGACTTTGTAGCCCTGTCAGCCATTGGCTTCTCGGCCTTTTGGCTAAGATCAAGTGTAGTCTCTCTTACTGGGAGAAGAGATGACGCTGATCCTCTGGCCTTAGGGTTCAGGAAAGCAAATGGAACCCGAGGTGGAATTGCCCTGGCAGAAATGTCGGAGTCACCGTGTGTGGTATTGCACGCCACTACACACGGTGAGCGCACGTTCTCGCTGGCGGCCTTCCAGCACTACTCGCCCCCATGTACCATCAGGTCTTGGGGATGAGATTTATTTTTGAATCTGGCAGGCCAGAAATGGCCTGCCCTTAAATTATTTTTCTTAATTTATTTAATCACTTCGTGTGGTCACGAGTGCCAATTAATTTGCCCCCCTTATTTGATTCACGGCTTTTGAAATTCACGGCTTGGCCATCACTATTCTTTGGCACACGATTTTGTCACTTCGTTTTTGGACACTGTTTTCTTTTTAAGAGGCAGTGAAGCCTGGACTTTGCTGGAGGAGGATTGGAGCCTTCTGGCCCTTTCCTCTCTTCAAGAAGGCCAGCAAGGAGTCTCACTCTTCGGGGTGCTTACCCGGTTCGGGGTGCTTACCCGGTTGGCCGGATGGCCAGTCAGGACATGGTTTTGTGGATCAGTCTCTAAGTCCCCCTCTCTCGTTAACGCATATTTTGTTAAACGAGGAAAAAGTGGGGAATTACACTAAAGCAAGATTTAAGAATTATTGTTAATTACCCTTGTTCAGAATTTCTTAGAGATTTATTTTTACTCAATGCTAATAAGGGTGTGGAAATGAAAAACAAAACAAAGCATTACGTTATTTTGAGTAAGTCCAGGTATTTGAGTGTTAACCGAGCCGCTATTAATTGGTAATAAACGGTTCATTTGATTTTGACAAACACAGCACACCCGGCCCTCCTGACCTTTGACCCAATATTTAAGCCTGGGCTGCATTATATGGGATACATAGGTGACACCGTTTGTCATGATATGACAGTCTTTTGAGGCTCGGCGTGCTGATCCGCTGTAATGTTACCGCAGAAAGACCAATAACTAGCTAACTTATGAGAAGCAAAATTGGAAAATAGATTTATAGATGAAATTCTGAAGACAGCGACGAGAAATGCAATTTTGTTTCAGGCAAAGCCAAAGTGAGGTCATCGGTGAAGCACAATGAACCTTTTTCGAGAACATTACATTTAACCGGGTTAAAAATTGGAAACGGCACGAAACGTTTACGATTTCTTCTATTTAGAGAATTTTACATTGCTTAAGAAAAAAACGTTGGCTTCCAAAGCGGAGGTTATTTTCCTTGACGGAACCTTTTTTTTTCTGTGTTATCTACCGAGCGGACGGCCTTTATTTACTCTTTTTCTGTTCAACAAACATATTTCTTTTATTTATTTTTTATTATTATTATAAAAACACAGTCTAAAAATAAAAAATCTGGGAAATTTGTAACCTACAGTAAATAATCCTAATAAATATATATTGCGACTATTGAGACTATACTGTATAAAAATCAAAAGGAAGGCTAGTTTAAAAAAAAATAATTATAAAAACAAAGTCTAAAAATTAAAATTGCGAACAAGTTTGTAGCCGACAGTAAATAATTCTAATAACTATATATTGCCAGTCGACTATATAAAAATCAAAAAGTAGGCTAGTTCCAAGAATAATTACAGCCATTTTCAATGTTCCGTGTTCTCCCTTTCTTTGTCTCCTGTAAGGCATGATTTTTTTGGACTCAACTTTTAGACCCCAAATATATTTTTGTTTAAAATAATGCAGAACCTGAAAAAAAGCATAGAATCGGCCGTTGATTATTAACGTGAAACAGCGTCCGAAAGAAAATATAGCTTTCTACATGTGGGTATACTTATATATTCGTTACTGTGCGGTTGCTTTATAATCAGCTCGGATTGGTCACTTGTCATTGGTCAAGAGGATTTTTGAAGGGTCCATAGAAGAATATGCAACTTATTCTCACTTATCGGGGGTAAAAAAGGACTAATGCGGAACTCTGATACTTATATCCTATTTCTGTTTGACTTTCACCTCTCGCTAGCTTTCCATGGGAAGCTGGCCCTTGCTGATCAACCCAAATTTCGCAATTGTCCCCATGAAATAAAATAAAAATATTTCAAAATATTAACCTTGTATATAACACGCCACAGAAGGCCCAATAACAGATAATTACCTGCTTTCTGTCCCATGCGATAACTATGGAAAGGACAACTAACAGACACTGGGGACCACAGGAGAAGGGTGTCCAGATCTACTTACTTTGGTGGGTCTCAACCATTTCTGCGCGGTTAAACCCAATATCTATGCCTGGTTAAAGCCACATCTACCCTATCCAACGATATTTAACATATGACATTTTTTCCAGCTGATGATGTCATATTTTAATAGTACCATGCATTATAAAAATCCAGGTAAAAGTCCTAAAACACGATAGCTGATGGGAAGTTACCGGACATAATGCTCCATTCCTTTTGCTACTGTTTCCTTGGACTCTTTCTCTCTCTCTGCTTTAAATAGGTTAATTCATTTGTGAAACCTACCATGAGATTTTCGTGATGTTCCCCCCATTATTTTTAAATTCCATTTTCAAAAATGAAAGCAACAGTAGTATTTTTTTTTTCCCCTCTACATTGACCGAATGAGACAGGGTCACCGAAAATTAAAGGATTTTGGAATATTCCTCTTGGCGTTTCAAAAATTAATTTCTACTGCAGGGGACGCATAAGAACGTCAAGCAATTAAAACTTTTTTTCCCTGAATGATAATCTACAGCAGCAGAATATCATTGCCTGCTTTATCGAAAAGGCTTTCACAGGAGCCATGAAACATAAATTACTCACCACGACAAGAATAACAAAACAAAAAATCACGTTCAAGTCGTCAGAATAACGGAATGACTCGAGGAAACTGGGTGAATCTGCTGGTTGCAACAAAGTTAACGCGGGGTTTCAGGTCCTCTTGAGATTAACAAAGAAGGCAGGGGTGAATTTCTCAGCCGAAGCTGGTGTTGCCCTCTCCTTCGTCCCCTGTAGGGTCATTACGAGCCGACATGGACCATTGTGCTTCTTATGCTACCGACACGTATATCTTCACAGAGAACGGATGAACAAAAGTCGCCTTTTATAATAACGATTCGGAGCCTGAACTCTTAGCAACCTTTTGCAGAGACTTGACGTGGACTTGACATGGACACATAGACCAAAGATCCATCTTGTCTACAAAATGATGCTATATGCCATGCTTTTGATGCTTAAGCTTCATTAAATAAGTGTTTTAATCAGCCTCTCATGATGGAAAATTCTTTTTTTTTCTTAATAATGATAAATCGAATCTACTATATCCTAAAGCCATGCCTGATTTAGAAAGACTATCGGTGAAGCTCAGATGAACAATCCAGAGTTACTATGAGGAACCCACTGACCTTTGGGGAAAGCCTAGACCATTAGCCATGCTTGAACGATCTACCTCCACTATCACCCTTCTTATTTAGAGCGCCGACACATGACAAGACAATGAAATGGATACTTTGTAGATAATACATGACCGTGAGGAACAAATGGAGAATCAGTTGAACTTCCTTTCCCCGAAGGTAACAGTTGCTGGATACTATTAGTTGAGGGTGTTCTATTGTATGGTATTATATTTATGATATAATGAGCCATCAAAGGAAATTATCTTTCATGAACTCACTTCAACTTACGTGGATTTAAATGCAAATTGTATAAATATTTTAATAACCGCGTAAACGTTTTTTTTTTTTTTTAAATCCATCAAAGATTAAGGTGCAGCTGTTTTCCCCAGGCCTTTCGTAACAAAAATGTTCGTGTCTGCGTTGCTACGCCGTGTTGCTAAGTCTTTTTTTTCCCCCCTTCTCTAAGGATTTTGTTACAATACATTGCTCGGGACCGCTATTAAGTCATTCGACGTTTCCTCTATCAACGACATAATTGCCCTCAAAGACGTTTCTCTTTCGGCTGGAAGGTCCTGCAGCGAATTACATGGCGAAGCTTAGATGTCCCCTTTGGTGGGTAACACTTTTTAGCATCAGTTCATGCGTAAAATATGCCTCGTAACACTGGCCCAAAGGAACGAAATCACATATTGCGCCAGATCTCACTTCCATTCTCTTGAGAGCTTTATTAAAGCGCCACTGCTGTATGCCGAGATCAAAGGAGACGTGTCTCACCCACCTATTATGTTTCATTGCCGCTGCTGAAATTACTCTGTAATGGGATTTGCACCAAACTGATGGAAGGCAACTCTTGCACATGGAAAGACATCTCTCATGAGAACAGTTAAACAAACAATAGGTTATAGCTGCAGAACCGAAGCCGGAGGAGAGGATAAAAAGGCTGACAAAAATATCCACTCGCCTTCATTTTTGATCACGCTTATTTTTAAGAGCCATCTTTTCCCTTTAAAAAAGGAAGCTGAGGCTGAAATAAGAAGCTGAATGTATTGATATATTCAAGATCAAGTACTAGAACCTCACAATGACCCTAAATATTCCTGCATTTAGGAGCTCGGAATGTTTGTTGGGTATGAGGGTATCTCAGGGTTCTACAGCCCTAAAAGCTCCACTAATGGGTATAGAAACAGCTGGATTAGCGTGTATTAAATAATATGAATAAAACATAATATTCTTCTTAAAACTACCGTGCACGATAAAATAAATAACTAATAGTTTACAATACATGGTCATATGAAAAGTCTTGGTTATTCAACGCTTCTGCTACTGGGTCATGTAACATAATGTGGCCCCGGTGAGCCGCTAACACTAAAGACCAGCCCTGGTTATTCGTTCTACATTCTTTCATCTTCAGAAGAGAACAAAGTTCATCATTTCCCATCTATTCACGCTTTTCTCCTCTAAAAATCAACCTCAATTCAGCCACCAGAATTTGCTTTCTCCCCTCCAGACCACCACTCACTCCGACACTAAAGCTGATGCCTTGGCTTTATATAAAAGTCTTCCAGGGTCTTCCAGCATCTTCCAGGGTCTTTTAGGGTCCAAGTAATATAAAGTATAAACCTTGACTTGCACTTTGAATTGTGCTTACCTCCTCTCCCTGCTCCCTATTACTACTACTACTTAGACTGTAGGCTCTATGGAAGAGGGACCTCCTTTCCATAAGTACCCTGATTAAAATGCCTGTAGACTCCTGTACTAGTGCACTTATTGTACCTACCTGTTTATTAATGTAGGCCATTAGAAAGTATTGTGCCCTACTACACATCCAAAATTACAGTAATTGGAAAATCTACCAGCTTTTGACCAATTCTATTAAATCAACTAAACTGGCTTTTCACACATGGATTCATTTTACTTCTTCTAACAAATATTTATTACAGGTTTTTTTTTTTTTTTTATAATTAACATCCAACTAAATTGTGATGGTTAAGCTTAGAAATTCAAAGCTTCTTTTAATTTGACTTCCTTTTTAATATTTTGTTTGAAAAAAAAATGCTAAAATGAAATAGAAAAAAAAAAATGAAGGTGACGGTCTTTTATGTTAGAAAAGTATCACCATAAGTCAATCTTTTTCAGATAGTTTTTCTTCTGCCTGTGAGTGTAATTGCTCACTGAAATGGTAATAAGAATGCAAATTAACTTAATTGTAGCATGCAATTTACTATAATAAAATACGTGAAAATAGAAGGAGCCTGGATGGTAATTTTAGATGTAATTTTTCATAGAATTTCTTGCAAGGTCATTATGCAACCCTTATCATGCAAAACACTAGAGGGATCGTTTTTGTCATCAAAAAGCGCCGGAACGCTTTGGTATTTTTAGGATTTAAACAGCCTTGAATATTATGAAGCTTGATCTGTTGGATGAAATTTTCCAACTGAAAGGTACAGCTAAAGGAAATTAACAATTCCCTATGAGACGGCAACTGTTACCACGAGTTTCTATAGATACATTTCAAAATACATTTAAAATACCTATTTTTCTTAGTAATTGTAATCATCATTTTAATTGTAAATATAATTATAGCTATTAACCCCTTAGTGACAAAGCCTGTACATGTACGGGCCCAAAATGCATTGTTTTCAATGGGTTTAGGGACCGCCCATTGTCCTTAAGGGGTTAATATATATTTATGTACATCTGGGTCATCCTGTTTACATTAATGTTAACACGACGGAGTAAGATCCAGGCTTCCTTATCCCTAGTATTGCGTAGGCTTTGTGGAGTGCTTTTGGCCACACCCACTTCCTGACTACTCTCCTCCCACTATAAGCTATATAGGGTTACTACCACCCTAAGTTTTAGCTAGCTCCACCCCTAATAACAACTAGCTCTGCCCCTCCACAAAGCAACCACCCCCAAAGAACGGAGCGCACCAGGTTGCCGACCCGGGTACGTTCCCATGCGTGCCACAGTATTTAGGTATTGTAAGGATTGGGGGGGGGGGGAACTTGTAAAACAGCAAATTCTGTCCTCTTTCCATGACTTTCTGCTATCTTGAAGGAAAAGTTCAATGAAAATTTGTCTACTTAAATTTTCTGGGAATTATAAGCTAAAAAAAGAAAAACATTGCATTAAATTTGTTGAAAAATAACTAAATTTTGTAAAAAAAATAAAATATATATATTTTCATTCTATAGTAGAAAACTCATATTCAAAGAATATAATAAAAAAAAACAGGCTTTCTGAATAAATAATTGTTTGCATTTATCTTCTTATAGCGAAGATACATTTGTCGAAGACATTGCAATGACCAGGTCAAATGTCACCGGCTATGTTATCTCATATCTTACTGACTTTGGACAGCTTATCATTCACGTCTAATGGATACATCAATTATGCAATATCTCCAAAGGCATGATTGATATCAAAGTCAATAACAAGGTTACCTATGATGAGTAAAGTTATAATTCACGGGAACGCTGTGACATCCAATTCCTGAACGAATCAGTAATTGGGCAGTAGACATCTTTATCTATTGTGCTACGTGAAACATATTGTTTGCTCTTGTTTTTGTCTCACTCGCTATAGCTATGACAGCGATCCAAACTTTTTGGAGCTACTTTCACAGCTGAAATTCCTAATAAGCTTCTACGGAACCATCTGCTTTTGACTTGAAAAGTCATATTTTTTTATCTAAAATAGTTTATATTTTTGAGCTCTAAATGTTTCTTTAGCTTCTCTTTCCAACATATGACGGTATTTGTAGCTAAAACAAGTTGCAGCCACAACTTCGCAAAGACGAACTAGTATTTAATTCTGGTTTACTTTTGGAACTGTGGGAATCAGATGCATTCCAATTATGACAGTTGACTGCCGTGCTTGTGGGGCAGATATCTGGGTGTAGTGGGGTGATTTAATTCTTCCCCATTACCCACCTTGTTTGCCTTTTATTTGACTGTTTTTCCACCCACCAGTGGCTGGCCACTGTTCCCTGGTGACATCTTTATCTTATGGGGCCTTTCTCCATTCCTTTTAGAGGAGTAGAGAGAGGAAGACCTATGGGATGAGGTCCTAGGAAAAGAAAAATAACCTGCTGCTCCAATTTGGGTTGGAGTTTAGAGATACCACCACTAGGCTCTGTCTCTGGTTCATCCAAGTTTAAGGCACTCGTAACCACAGACCATAGTCTGATGCTCCCTCTCTTGGAGGTGTAGCTTCAACAATCTGGTGGGGCTAGCAGGCCCATCCCAGTTGGACTTTACAAGGTTGAGATGTTGGTTGAGACAATGAAAGAGTCGGCAAAGAGTAGGTAGAAACTAGGCATGGAGTCAGTGTGACCAAACGTTGCTCCTCTTCCCAGAGATTGAAGCTGGAGACCTGGAGCCTCCGGAGAAGCAGTGCTTCGCCCAGAGACTCCGGGTCAAACAGGGTAAGGTTTAAGGTTTGCTGTTTTGGCAATTTGTCCAAATTCATGTGAATATATGATAGGTTATTCTGTATTCTAAACCCTACTATAAATACTTAGAACCATTTGTGTTTGTACAACCCATGCTAAGAGTAATTATCCTCTCTTCGGTATTGAAATGTCACCGGAGGAATCGCACATTTAAATCGGGGTTTGCACATAAAGTTGGGAAGCCGTGGCTCGCTCGAGGCATCTGCTTATTCCAGTTTGTCGTGTTATTTGGTACAGCAGTCTCCAAAATCATCTTAACCTCATTGGAAGCACCTGCGAACAATTCATCACATTAATAAAACAGCAGGGGAGAACCCGCGCCTCTCATACAGAGGTTACGGAGCACCTTCTGTTTCTGAGGCTGCTTCACGTGCCAGCCAGAGCTCCTACTCCAAAATGATTCCATTCTATGGAGAACCCGATCCAGACACTCTAAGCTCTTGTATTATATAACCTGTCAATATTCACATCTGGCATGTGTTAATCACATAAATTAAATGTCTCATATAAACAATTGCCTAATTTGAGGTTAATGTAGCCCAGAGAATTGCAAATGATTGGAAATATATTTGTTTTGATTAAGTAACACTGGGAAATAATAGCCTCTATTAGACATACCCAGTTTTTTTTTGTTTATTTAAATTTTATCATTTTGGGCAGATCCGATCACAACAGAAGCAAAACATACATTTTAACGATAGTATTTATTGCTAGTTTTCTAAGGAGTAGGGCAGATTTTTTACAATTCTTGGACAAAATTAAATAAATGCTTTGGAAAAATAAACATAACGCATCTAACCCATTTCACGTCTTACATGTTCCAGGCTATTTTCATTAGGAGCAAATTGAACAACCTCATTAGATTTCATGGTGGAAAAGCAGAGGAGATGGTTTTGAAACTGCTTCTTGGAACACTAATATGTTTCGGTTTAAATTATAATTCTGAATTCAGGCGGTTACACTGGGGCCCAGCAGATTAGCGCATTACACACACTGGTTCTGGAGACATATAATTTTTCAAGAATAATAAAGATATTTCAAAGAGGAACTGTCACCATCACAGATTAATACAATTAATTTATTAAAATTCCTAGAATTGTATGTGAATAACAATAATAATAATAATAATAATAATAATAATAATGATAATAATAAAAAACAAAAAAAAACAATAATAATAATAAATATTACTGTGTTATTATTATTGGTATTAATATTGTAAGTATTATATTAATATTAATTAATATTATTCATTATTTTTATAATTATTAATACTATTTATTATTATTATTATATATACATTTATTTTAATCTACACCATTACATATACGGTGTAATTATTATTATTGGTAGTAATAATAATAATAATACAATGATTAATATTGGAAGTATTATATTAATATTAATGAATATTATTAATTATTTTTATAATTATTAATACTATTTATTATTATATATATACATTTATTTTAATCTACACCATTACATATACATTTTGAAAATATTTTTGAAAAATTATCACTTTTTAAGGTGTATTATTATTAGACTGAAATGATTGAGCGTTTGTCTCTCATTTGAGGCTTAGAGACATTTATAAAACTGTTTAAAAACTGTTTGCCCCAAGCTGCTTGTGAACTTGGAGTGGTTCAGTAGCAATTTCCAGGGTCAGATCAATATGAAAGTTCTTCATCAGGTTGCTTTATATTTATACCGTATATATGTTTTAGGAGCCATGACTTGTGTAATTATCATGAAAGCTTTAATGACGCTTATTTTTCTTCCGGCAATTATTCAAGATAATATTCGTCTAGAAGTTCACAGAAGTTAATTTGTTAATTGCTGGTTTTTAATAAATGTTTTTGGTTTAATGGCTGTTGACGATACAATTTAGCTGATATATGGCCTGGTCCGTTTCCCTCTAAATCTTCACAAGGTATTTATTTTAGGCAGAATTATCTTTTTTTTAGAGCAATCCTTAATGCAGGTTTTGCTGACTTTTCGGCAAGATCAGGCCTTACTTTTTGTTGCAAAAAAAAAATAAAAAAAGAACATTCTGGATAATGTGGATGGAAAGACATAAATCCGCTGATCACTGGTTGACATCATTTACAGGAAAAGGCGAAGAAATGTTTGTGAACGAGAACATAAGGTCTCTAACGGCTGAGAAATTATATCCAGATCAAACAAGCACATTTGCTTTATAGATTGATAAAAGAGGGATACCGATGACCTTGGATAACCTTTGTAAACCAACGCTCAATGCTCAGCAAGATGAGAAAGAATATGAAAAGCATGTAAGGGATTGAACCCCAACAAGACCCATAACCCTTTAGCACCAGAGGACCGAGGTAGATCTATCATCCATAAATGTGTTTTTACTCAGTTTGTTGTATGTATGCTTATCTATCCCCAACACTTTTCATGGCGGTACTTGACCATGACAGGTGCCTGGGACCATAGCCTGCTTCATATCCTCAAGTGTTCCTGTTTAGGAAGAACTTATCCTCTTTGGACCCAAATTCTTTGTACCCGCTTTCCCCCTCCGATGACCCTATTTCCTGCCCTGATGCCCCTCTTCCGTAGGAGCTCAGACAGTTTGTTGGGTATGAGGGTATCACAGGGTTCTACCCTAAGAGCCACAATAATATAATCTTCTAAATGCTCCGTTTTCATACCAGGACAGGCTACCCAGAGCGCTCTCTCTCTCTAATATTGGGGCAGAAAGTTGACAGTGAGTGAGCGTGGGCAAACACTGTCTGCTACCCAAAGAAAGAGAGCAGTGACCCAGAGACTACAGGAAAACTGCGCTTCGTCCGGAGACTACCGGTCAAACAGGAATGCTTACCATACCTAGCTATCAATGGGCACATAGAAAGTCTTAATACTCAGTAATTCTACAAGTTTATATATATAATGTATAATATAATATGTCCTGAGGAAGGCTTGGAGCTGAAACGTTGAATCCTATTTAAAAAAATATTTTATTATATTTTTATTTATTATATTATTTTATTATTATTTTTTCTATGCGCCTACATTACTAATCTTTTTCCAGTGGTGGTCATTGGACATTATGGTGCTGCCGCTCACACTGGACTGTGTTTAAATATATATATATATATATATATATATATATATATATATATATCTATACATGTAATAAAAATCTAAATGAATATTGGCAGGCGTTGAATAGTATGGATTACATCTACAAGAGAATATCTCTTCTCTGGTTGAAACTGGAGTGTCTTAGACTGTAAGCAGCAGTCTGAAGGTCTAATTGTTTTTTTTTTTAATGAAATACACTTTTATTTACACATTTCTGCAGTCATGGAAGTTTTCAATAGGTCTTCAACACAATTTTAAAGCTCTCCAGAATTTCCTCTTCCAATCCTGAGAGCACTTGTAACGGGCGACAATAAAAGGTTGCGCCTCCACTTGTCTGCTCACTCATCAAAGATAATTACGTTGTAAAACTGAATGATCGCCCTCGGGCACATCTCTGACCACTTATCATCTCAAGGTGATATAGGTTAACTTAAAGGCCCTTGACTGCCATCGAACCAACAATTCTCGGTTATTACTTTAGTTACCCCACAACTTGGTGGCATAAAGATGTAAAGGCTCAGGGTATCATTGAGTCCCATATCTTCTTCTTCCATTGGGGCCATATTCCTCAAATAGATATTTAACCATTTATATTTCATTGTTGGCCCCAGGGTGGCCCTATGTGGACTGACTACCTTGTGCTTCATGGTTGAGTTGGAATGCCTATGGGGCCTTCCCAGCTTTTTTTTAAATTATGTTTTTTTAAATGCAGTTTTCAGCCAAAAACATATTTTCCTGTCTGCTTAAAAAGAAGCTTGGCACACGGGATTGTGGGAGATAGAAATAAACCCAAAACTTAACCTGGAATATGTTTAACCCCTTAAGAACAATGGGTGGTCCCTAAACCCATTGAAAACAATGCATTTTGAGCCGTACATGTACGGGCTCTGTCATTAAGGGGTTAAAAAAAAAAAAAAAAAAGCTTTTCAGTTCTATAGAAGTTAAAGAACAAATTTATGCAGTGAAAAAGAATTAATAATAAAGAGAGTGCTTCTGTGATGTAAATAAATTAGCCTGAAAAATCCCAGAATGTAGAATATAATTATTTCAGTTAAATGATAGGAATGAAATATTACAGATTGTAAAAAAAAAAACTAAAAAAAGGAACATTTAGCAACGAATGATTTTTTTTTCTTGGATAGTTGGATAGAATAAAGTGTTTCTGATCTGGTTTCTTAAATGAATTAATTTATATGAGCTCGGTTTTACTCCTGTTTAATTATGGATTTTGTTAAAGTGGAATCAGATCCATCAGTGGTAAAGGTTAATAGAATTTTTAAAATACACTTTTGCTATTAGTAATGTTAATGGCTCCCTGGCCACCTGCCACGTTGTCCAAAGCACTTAGAGTGTGATCGAGAATAGGGTAGCCTCTAATTACCTGATATACTGCCCGGCAAACTATATTATATTGGGGTTTTTACTTCTCAGGTGCAAAATTCAAACAATTGTAAAAAAAACACTGTATTTTACCCCACAGGCACATAGGAACGGTTTAATGGTGTCCAAGTACGTCACAGAAGGCATCTTGCAAGAGTACGAGAGACTCAATACAAAATTATTATTAGCAGAGACCAATTGAGATAAGAGTTATCTCAATTGGTAATCTACGCAGAGCCAGCCGAGGCGGGCCTGTGGATTTTTAACATATCACCATACTGGAGTCAAAACTGGTTTCCACCTCTTATCCTCATAGCTGGGGATGTCCATGGGTAGGCTACCCAGAGCGATCCATTATATGCGACAGAGGCTTTGCGAGGGGTGGGGCTAGTTGCCAGTGGGGTGGGGCTAACCTAGAAAAGTGGGACGGGAGTAGGAGGGAAGTGGGCAGTGAGTGGGCATGGCCAAACACAGGAAAATGTTACAGTACAATTTCCTTTCGGCAGAAGATATTAAAAGAGACAGTAACATGAGAGGAAAGTAGTAAAGAATGGAAAGAGGAAAGGAAGTCTAACTCCTATCTATGTTATATAACTCCTCCTCTCTAATGGTAGAGTAACCCAAAAACATTACATTGTATCTAATAAGGATAGAAAAATCCTGCCGTCAGACACTTGGGATACGTGTGAGGTCTCAACTTCAACAAGTCTCTTTTAAAGCACTCTATTGTATCATTTGCTTAATCAGTAAGACAAAAGGATTTCCATGAGTTTAAATAGAATTTGTTTTTTTAACCCCTGAAGGACAATGGGCGGTCCCTAAACCCATTGAAAACAATGCATTTTGAGCCTGTACATGTACGGGCTTTGTCATTAAGGGGTTAACTTGAATTCACGAGAGCGTAGATTATACATTAAAATGTTTAAGGTGTGTGTTATATAGACAGCCCTGACTCTCATTTATCTCAGTATCCTATGGATAGGTTTGTGACTTAAACTATAAGGGTCCGATTGTTAATATTAATATCTTTTGGGTGGAGAGGGGATAATTGGGTAATTTTACTCCTTCTGACAGAGCGCGATGGAATGTTTTAAACATGACTTACTTTTCTTCACGCAGGCATTGGAGGTTACCAACAAGGATTTTACAGGTCATTTAAAAGTGCGCTGATTAAAAATGCAGTTGTCCTGAAATATTGATAAGTGAAAAGCTCGTGACGATGTGTAGCCAAGAATTTGAAATGACATCTCGGCGTGGAACAACTCTCCCATAAGACACTTCTAAAACTTTCCGAAATCCTTAAAGTGACATCTTTCCGAAAAAAGCATTCATTAAACATTCCATCTCAGGCGTTGTTCTTCACATCAAAGTACTTCGGGCAGGTGGAGGTAGTTCAGTGAAGGTAGAGATGGTTGGATTAATTCTAAAACTCAATATATTACTTCTGGAATGTGTTAAAGTAGGGCCAACAGAATATTAACTGGGATTTCAGACTACTAGATGAATGAATATTACCCTGGAACATCCGCATTCTGTCCAAAGACTGATTATCTCACATATGCCAATGGTTCTTCTCATTCAGGTCCATCTATGATTATAGAAGAGCATTTTTGTCTGGAGGCATTCACTTTCGAGTTCAAAGGTCGCAAGTTTATTGTGAAACAGAGAAGCGGCTGAATGTTAAAGTCCCCATATGCCCTTTGCTTGGAATACTGGAGGAAGACTCAGAAATAAATTTAACAAAGGCTCAAAGTAAATGTCTTCATAGGTTATTGTTTTGCGGTCGTCTTATGATCACTAGGAGTTGGATTTCCCCGACACCCCCGAATATCAAAGACTGGTCAGAAATAGTTTATAGAAATTATAAAATGTAAATACCGGCTTGTGTTTTATTTTTTTATTTTTTTTGCATGTTTTTTTTTTTTTTTAGTGTTTTTTTTTTGTTGTTTTTTTTTTTTTCTTTCGTGGGTTGGGAGGGAGGAGGGGAGGAAATAATTGTTATACGATGTTTAATGTATTTATAAAATTTAGTAATATTTGTAACCTTTTATATTTTTGAAAAAGAAATAAAAAAAATAAAATAAAATAAAAAAAAGGTGGACCATTCCTCTCTCAACTGGAGAAACTCATTGAGGTCACTTATGGAGTCTTAATCTGAACCATGTTCAGTAACTATAAATTATTTACCTTGATAGAATACACTGAATCTTGAGTGTTTAGAGTCTTCTCATGCATGGGGTAGGCATATGGCCCCTGAATGAGACCAACGACTGATGTTGGCTGTTGAGTCCTTTCAGCTGGAAACGTGGGTAGACTAGATGGGCCGGATGGTTCCTATCCGCTGTTGAATTCTATGTTTCCTCTTTGTCCTTCTTTAGGACCTAAATCCCTTTGTCCTCCTTTATCCTCTGATGCCCCTCTTTTCTAGGAGCTCGGAATGTTTGCTGGTTATGAGAGTATCGCAGGGTTCTACACCGTAATCTGATTCCATTATAATTTAGCCAAAAGGAGCTTTTTAAGGTTTCTGTCTCAGTTCCTACGTATCCATCGATACAGATTCCCAGATGTTTCTTTAGCAAGAAATCAGGAAACCTTTTTGTTTGTGTAGTATTAGGTACGTATGGAACCAATTTATAGGTTTAACAAACTGAAAATACAACTCCGATACAGTAATAGAATTCCGAAAAAATATAATAAGCATAACTAAATGGATAAACTTGATGGAAAAATATTACCCTGCAGATATAAGTGACTGTTGCGCATGAGTTATCCTATAAGCTGACGGATACTGCAAATATAATTAAGTACATTTAATGTATGGAATGTACATGCTTCATATTCATGAATATTTCTAATATGTCGTTGTTTGATTCACAAGGCATTTCTGGAACATTTCAATATGCTACGTGTATTTCTATTACATTATTGAGAGTTTGATACATTTTTATCGCTGGCATACGGAGAATGTTGTTTATTCCAAATATTGGTTTTTAAAGCAATCAAACATCGTAGAGGAAATTTTTCTTGCAAATGACGCAGGTTTCGCCGTAAATTGTACATCAAGGAGATGGACCAACGGACTTGCGATTAATTACAATGTAACTGCTCTCTGCGATGCATGAAATAACTCGAACCTATTCATTTTCCCGGAAAGCCCATGCAGTCGGGGCACCGTATTCACGCTGGTCACATCGCTGCAAACAGCAGGTGTTTATTGATGTGCATAGTAAAAGCCTCCAGATGAACTGAATTTATGAAAAAAATGTAAGACTGGCTAAAAGCTAATGGTTTTTTTTGTTAAATTAACCCGAGTAACAAAGATGTAGAGTCGTGGAACCCTGAAGCGGAGATTGGACCAGATGCAGGTCCACCAACCGGGGAGTCCAGGGAGTCAAAACCGGATTAAAATATAAATGCAGAGTCAGGAAGCAAAGCCGGGTCAGAACGAAACTGGATACATCAGAACCAAATTGGGCTTCAAGTGTAATCATAGGGCAGGCTGGGTCAGGAGACCAAGAGCAGACAGACACCAAATCGTATCGGGAACCAAAAGAAGAGCCGGGCCGAATATCTTAAATCGCAGATGCTTGAGATAACGCTAGGACGTCTACACCAACCAAGGGCAGTGAGTGGAATGAAGAGGTCAAAGGTCGTAATTTGCGCACACGCCAGCGCTCGCCGCGAGCAAGGACTGGACGCGGCCTACTCGCGAATCCAGTGGCGCGTCGCGGGAACTAAGCCCCGATAACCCAATGTAGGGACTTTTGCTGTGTTACGGAGCGTGTAGCCACTCCAGGTCTGACTTACAACTATAACAAACGGAATGGGATAAAAGAGTGATACTTTTCTCCTTTTTTATGTTTTTTTATAAATTTAAATATAGTTAAAAAAAATCCCACAAAAATACCAGTGACACTATAGCTTTTCACGCAGTTATATCATGGGCTGGAGGCCCTAACATTTTTATTAATACGTAATATAATACTTTGATAATTCTATTTTTGATAATATATTTATTAAATAGAGATTTTTATAATTTTTCTAATGAACCATTTTATTTCTCTTTATACTTTGATTCCTTGCACTAGTGGCATGGATGGCATGTGTAGGTTTACCTTGATGACGTTGTAGAAATGTAGTTTTTTATATTTTATATTTTATTTACTAGGAAATGAAGGCAGGATTTATTCTCTTTTCTATAACAGAGGTGAGTCATCTGTAGCGGAACAGGAGTGGAACAAAGCAGGAATCACTGAGCCGGGAGGATAAACCAACTCGTTGAACCCGAACACCAAGCTTATTCACCTTCTGGAAATCCAATGACACTATAGGAGTTAATCAATTAGCCGATTCCACCTCAAAGCGCCACTCTGTTTTATGCTCCTCTCCCTCTAATGAGCGACTTCAAGTCTGTCGTCGTCCTTAAGCCTGACTCAAGCTGGGACCGACTCGCCCAACCTTATCATCTAACGATTATTTGTTGAGTTGTATAAATAGTTTGCTGGGTCTTGCGGTACAACTAGCTGCGTCCTTGGTGACTTTAGTTTTTAGATGAACTATGTAGGAAGAAGCAAACAAGACCCAGAGCTCCTTGTAGCCCTAGGACACCCTACCTCAACCCCAAGCCGCTAGGGGTTATTGTCATGGGTTCCTGACCAAGCTCAAGAGGAACCTGTCTGAATTAAGTTTCCTCAATAGCCTAGTAGATATAGTAAATATTTATTATATATGTTTTGCTCTATTTTGTCCTAATTCAGGACTTTTCTTTCATTCAGAATCACTCACTTCCAGAAAGTTGAACTCCCTGGACTGATATCTCACAATCTTCAGCTACATTTGTCATATGGATGCCTTACTGCTGGAAACCAGTAGCAGATATTAAAAATTATTATTATAATATATATTATTATACACACATATAAAATATAGTCATTCTTAGAATTTCAACAAAACCTACAGGCAGGGCCGGCCTTAGGGCTGTGCGACCTGTGCGGCCGCACAGGGCGCCATGGAAACCGGGGGCGCCTGCCTGTTTGAAGGGGCAGAGGGGAGGGTTAGTTTGAAGGGGGCAGAGGGGAGGGGTAGTTTGAAGGGGCAGAGGGAGGGGAGTTTGAAGGGGCAGAGGGTAGTTTGAAGGGGCGAAGGGGGGCTAGTTTGAAGGGGCGGGGGGGTAGTTTGAAGGGGCAGAGAGGGGGGCGCCAGAGGAGTAGTCCGCACAGGGCCCCACAACGCCTAAGGCCGGCTCTGCCTACGGGTGAACATTGGATTTGCTGACTCCTCCTGATACATGAAATCATTTATAAATCTAATCATTTTTTTATAAATATAAACTGCTTTACAAAAATATTTTAATCAGGTTTATGTATTTATTTATTTTTTTGCCGTATTTGAATGAACTGCCAACCTGTTATTTTGCGAGGCTACCCTGTCTATTGTTTATGCATGGATTCTCGCATTAGCCTACCTATTTATAGCATGCCAACACTTTCTCATTTGTACAAAATACATTTTAAATATCTTTTGTATTCCGGTACATGCTGAATGCACCTCGGAATAACTTTAACAGACACTTTCCTCTGGAAATAATCCCTTTCCAGCCCGGAAAATAAATGCGGAAATCCATAATGTGTTATATGAAGCATAAACATCCGTGGTTTAATCATAAGGCGAAAGGTAAGAATAGTAACACATTTTACCATACGTTGAAGAAGAATAATCGTTTTATGCGCTACAGCAAATGGCATTGTTAAAAACAGGGAAACTGTCATTTTTTTGGTATTTTCTCTAAAAATGCATTCATTTATCTTGCTGATTCCAGTTTGTCATTATATTAATGTAAGGGGCATACTAAGCCCCATTATAAAAAAAATATACTTATTTTTATACTATTTCACATGTCATTAGTCATATGCCGATATGTTGTGTTAGCTTAATTGGAAAAGTTTTGTTGTATCAAGACAAGACCATCAAGCGATGGGCTGGAATTTTTTTCTATTTTTTTATTATTTTTATTAATATATCATGACTCAAACTCACACATTTTATTTGGCCTTTTCATCCGACTTGTTGCCCAATTTCTGTATATTGACATTTTTAATTTTGTCATCTAGGCTTCAGACTTTAAGCGGAACAGAAGACTCTCCTCTATACACAACCCTCGCTTTGTTACCTACATATTGGATTCAAAACCGCGTTCTAGCACAATAAAATAAGAAATATCTCTCATTCCGTCCCCTTGATATGTGATAAATTATCAGACGTGACTGCTGACCTAAGTCAAGATCCGTTTTTCAACAGGTTCCTGTAAAACCCACCGGTCTCTGCCGAGACCTTCTTGGCACTGAATCAAATACAACATGCCTCTTGTTAGCTTTGTAGCTACAAGCTAGTAAGGATAGACAATTTAACAACAAGACACAAGTGAAAGATTTATTGGCCACCTCTATATCATTCTCTCTAAATCACGATGGAACATCTAAGCAGGATACATAGAGCTCAGAAATTATTTCAAGTAGGCTCTTCAAAGGATACAATGTGTTTATGAAAACCTCCCGTAAACATCAAAAAATTTAGTTTAATTGTTTTATCTCAACCTTAAAGCTATGGTGTATGTGCCATAGTTAACTCTAGATTATTTTAGCTAAAATACTTCTTTATTCTTTTTCCAGGGTTGGAACCTCAATGCATTGTCTCGATCATCAATGTTGACCTTGGCCGACCATTGCAACAACGTACACAATGTGACTTGTAACACAATGTCACTGTCTTTAAAACATCTACACATCCACTTACAACCGTAATAAGAGCAGACAGATGTATGATCGACCTTGATACTTTAGAATGTTATGGTTGTCACATTAACCTGAGACTTACTCTAAATTTAGGAGATGGAATTCTTCATGTGGTGTAATACCTGGTTTAGCTTTAACATGGGTATTGATAATTGCACTTAGATGGAAAATATACGGTTATCGCTTACATGAGAATATTTTTAAAGGCATTTGGGTGTACTAGACAATGAACCATTACCTAATGATAGGTTTTCGATCAATATAGCGATTGCCTGGATTAAATACGTCAAGGAAACACAAAAATGGCTTTCTTATTAGTTCTGAGATAAAATATAGCAGCGTTATTAGAAATACTTTTTCTAATTCGAATAATAATGACAATGAAGTACGTTGGCAGTAAAAGGGTCTTCAAAGGTAAAAAAAAGTACTCTTGACTAATCATTGGCCTTACTGATCATTGGCCTTTTTTATAGACAATACATGCAACTGTTACGCATTGCTTACACAGTAAACAGACCAACATTGGACCAAGTAGACCACCATTCATCGAGGCCCCTTCTTCAGATATAATATGTTATATGATTCACTAAAAGGTATCCTAAACTTTTCGGAGTAGACAAAATATGCCGGTTTGTTGTTTATGAGCCTGGTTTGCTGATCGTCAATTGGGCACCATACAAGCGAAGCTGACCAGGCATCGACTTTTATAGCTCTAAAGGAGAGCGTGCATGTGTGTGTGTGTGTGTGTGAGCATGCATGTGTACTTGTGTGTGTGTGAGAGAGCATGGATGTGTAATTGTGTAAGTGGGGTAAGATGGAGTGTGTGCTAGTGAGTATGAGTATGAGTAGCTGGTGAAGTTAGGGATCCCGGGGCAATTTTTTGCACCAGGCCCCAGTGGATTCTTTTTATGCCCCTGCTTCAAATCAATTTACCTGCCAACTCTCACTTTTGTGAATAGACCATTTTGCGGCTAAGGCTCTAGTTTCTGTAGATCTGATACTAATACCAGTTTTGCACGCAATTAATTACCATTAGCTTAATTGGCTTAGATAAAAGTTTCGCAATCTGCGCCATTTTACATACTGGATACCGTAGCGTAAATACTAATATTATTAAACATTTTCTATTTTGCTCTGTGCATATTTTTTTCCATTGGTAATAAGAATACATTATTATTTAATGTATGGAAGTGAGAATATATATATATATCAGTGTTCTAGTTTATTCTCTACCTTGTCACATTGTTAGATCCAGGTTTGTATTGTAGATTGTAACAGATCTTTGGAAATTACTGGTGGGGGTTGGGGGTGCTTGGATTCGGTTACTTATACAGAAATCATTTATATGCTAAGGACATAAAAAATATGCATTTCATGCTGATCAGATAAAAAGCAGTTGGTTCGGATTCAAGGGAAGTCTTTTCGAGTAGCGGCAAACAAAAGATAATCGTATTCAGCGTACGAGAAACATGTTTGGCTGCCAAATGTTTGGTGTTATTAATAACGGTTTATAACAATCTCGAAGAACAAGGAGGTCAAAAACCTGCAATCAAAAAAAAAACAGGAAAAAAAATATGTGTATCCTATCATAAATGTATGAATAAAGGAGTTTATGGGAGAATTCTAGATTAGAAGAATCAGCACTTCCAGAGATCACATTTATCACTGAACTGATACAAAACATCTGTTATTCCTTGTTTCACATCAGACGTGGTCATGTTAATCTCACGAGTTAAAGGTAGGCAAGCAATGCAAACAAGCAGCAGGATACGCAAGCAATATGCTTGATTATGTAGCGAGAGGCATTAGCAACAGAAAAGTGATAACGACACTTTAAAGAGCTCTGAACAGTATTGGGAACAGCGAGAGAGTTGAGCAAACATCTTGTAGGGTTTACGGAATAAAAAAATATTGGTAAAGACTAAGAATGTCTCAAAATGTTTAAATATTTCAATGTACGAGATCAGACATTATAGGAGGCTTTTATAAAAAATAAGAAAAGATATTTAAAAGGAGTGGGAATGACAAGAGTCCACAGTCTAACACTAAAGGGTCAGAGAATTTTATGCAGAGGATCGCGGATAAGTCGAACAGCCTCCCAGCAGAGGTGGTAGAGGGTAATACAGTGAGGGGTATTAAACATGCATGGGATAGACATACGGCTCCTGAATCTAAGACGAGACCAACGACTGATTAAGGTTTGAGTCTTTACAGCAGGAGAAACGGGAAGACTAGATGGACTTAAACGATCAACATACTAGGCAAGAGCAAGACTCTCCTAAACTTGATAAGCCATGTCAAGATATTGCATTCCTGCCTTATTACCCCACCCCAAGAGGCCAATGTATATTGGTATTTAATTAAACAAACACACAATATAAATGTATCGAGAGGAAGAACTGTACTAGACACAAATCGCACACGGAGTCCAGGTCTGATGGTTGAGAGGACCATCTGGCCGACCTCACTCTGCGCAAACCTCTTCCCTCCTCCACCTTGATTCATGTAAGATTAATGCGATTATGAAACGTTCCACCATCTCGCTGACTAATATTAAAAAGGGACAGCTTTTAAAATATGTTCCCGTTTTATAGTAAAAAAAAGAATAGTAAATCAGCGAGATGTGATTGGGGTATTACGTGTGCTCGGGACTTAAAGTGTAATCCCCCGGTGAATGGCTGATTTAAGTCCCCATTTGGTGGAACTCCACGGTCTTATATAGGATAATACGACTGCAAATTATTTGAGATCTGTGTACGGCTGACAGGGGACGAAAGCTATGGCATCATAAAGGACAACGTAGAGCTGCCGGTGTTTGGACGTTTATTATAAATACATACGTTTCCATCATGAGAAATCATTTAAGTACCTTATAGCTTCATCTTTCCACTAACCGCCTGCAATTTCGGAATGGTCGCATTAAAATAAAGTTGTTCTGCGTCTACGGACCTTATCAGCGCCAACGCCAAGCAATTGTTTTATAGAGTACTTAGTGGATGATTTAAAATGATTGCGCGTGTATGAAAAGTATCCGATGGAGAAGACTACATTGGTCATTGATTCATTGATTTACAAAACCATGGGAAATAAGATGGCATACTATCAATAATTTAAAAAATATGTGCTAAAAAAAAAACATTTTTATATTTAGAATTTCTGAAATTATTTAAAAAGTATATTTTTTATCATAAAATAAAAAATATAATTTTTTTAAGGTATTATTTTAGTGCAAATAATAAATGCATAACAAAAAATCTTCACTATTTACAAATCCAGAAAAATATTTTTTTTTAGTACAGTATTTGTAATTACTGCATAATTTCTTTATTTTATAAATTCTAATTTTAAATCATTTTTGGTAAAAAAAAAAAAATGCAATTTATACATTCAGAACGAGGACTTCATTTTAAGGGCGGGCGCTCCCTCCTGTATAAATTAAAGATGGGGGTCAGGTTGTGGGATAAAGAAGAACAAAACAGAAGCAGCAGCCTATGTTAAGCGGGAGAAAAATGGAAAGGGGGTCTAAACAATGTAAAGATGGACACAAAAAATAAGTTAAAGGGGATTTTCCACAAAGGCAAACAAAAATTTAGTTTTCTAAGTAAATTACCCATAACAGATATGCCATTTAATTAATTCATCTATAGGTTTAAGTCACATAAAACCCACACAAAGTTTGAAGGAACATTTTCAGTCCTCATGGCAACATAAGCCCAGTTGTCGGGACTGTCCTAGCAAATTTAGGACTGTTGGGTGCTATGCCGCTACCCTAGCCCAATCCCACATAATTAAATACGTCTATCTATCCAGGTCAATCAGATGTTTTTATCATTCTATCAGAATATTTATATTTGTAACATTCTTTTATTTATTTTATTTATTTATTTATTTTCACGGCAACCTCTTTTTTTTTCTCAGCCGCCGAGACAAAAGCTTAACAGAGACGGATTGTTTAATAACCTTTCCATAGGAGACTTCTCTGGGCTACAGCCAAGAGTAAACATTTCAGGTTTAGTAGGGAACTTCCAGTTGATTTGACATTTTATTACCGAGTCGTTTAAAGTATTTATTTGGAATAACGTCTGGCTTAAGCAGCTCTGCGGATTGAACGGTACAATAACGCGTGACCTATTGCGAGATCTTATAGGTTACTTTCCAGCGCAACCTCCATTTGTTTGATGTGCATACTGACATAATGATTTTCCTCTGGGTAAATATGAGCTATTTCATGCCTTGAACCAGACGGTATTAAAAAAGATGAAACCAGAAACAAATGATTTCATATCCACTTCTGTATAATAGGTAAATACAAGAACAGCTTCTCTTACACGCCAGGAAAAAGAGGGTAGATATACTTTAGAAAGGATCTGTCGCATTCCAGATTAATCCTACTCTTATTGCTTACATCTTTATCCTGAAGTCAACATGTTAATGTAAAAATTACTTATGTTATTTCATGATGTTCTCAATGTGAAAGCCACCATCTTGCTTCCACAAAACTTTTAAATCACTGCCTCACCCCACAATATCTTTGGTTAAAGGTAAGCAAGCAATGCAAACAAGCATAACAGAAACCAACCAACACCTTAAAAATCCCTAAACAAACATAATCTAGAGTATTACAAACAGTACTTTATTCCATCGCCAGCTAGAGATCAGTAACAATCTTCTGGATACAACTTCCTACTTGCGGTGACTGTAGAAGTTCCACCGAGGCATCATGGGAAAGGAAGGAATATTTGCATGAATTAAAAACGGATCGTTAAATGACTGCAAGAGACAGACGTTTTGCGGTGTTTGGTAGAACAATGGTTTTATTTGAAATGTTACGACAACTTTATGACATATTGTACCTGTGGGCAGAGAAAACTCTCAAAACCCTCAGGTAGCAAAATAGTCAGCGCAATTTTGCCAGCCATTCGCCAGAAATAAACGGGGTCGCCGGGCACTTTGGGTATTATTCAGCTGTTGGGTTTGCTGTTTACAGTCAGAACATCTGAATATCTCTCACTGTTTATTGATTTTAGGCCCATACATCTTGTAGAATGTTGATTAACGCCAGGATTCCGTTGCAGGAAAGTAAGTAGCGTTTTACTACTGTTGTACTGGGGGTTATTGTAGGTGTTTTCTGTACCAAAGCATGAATTTTAGACTTTAAAATGAAATACTCATCACGCTTGTCCAATTAAAAATTGAAAATTCGAAATTAAAATTTTCCATCTCTTTTAGTGATTCCAACTACGTCCCTCGGTGTGAGAACCCCGCGCTGTACGCCTTCTCATCATTCGTCGGTCGTCATATTGTTTTCCAAAGGATCTCATTAACTTTATTTAATTGCCCTATAATAATTTGTTAAAGTAACACGGTTCTTAACTCGCTGGACTAAGCGTTGATTATCTCGGCTTTCGTGACGGACGTTATTTCTTTTCAACCGAAACAACATAATATGCCTCCGTTTTCCAGTAATGGGAAGAATAAGGAATATTCTCATTTTTTTCCCCATGTCCCAGAAACATAGAATTTCAAAGGCAGATACGATCTATTCAGATAAACCGCTTCTTGTCTTCTTATTGTATGATATTTAGGGTCGTTGCTTCTTTTATACTTCAGTTTCCAATAATTATTTGCTTATCGATTTTGTGCTAAAGTAATTTTTATTTAATGTTTTTGCTGTATAAAAATTCTCTATAACTGGAAGAACAAATAAACCTAATACAAAAATCACCCGAGGGGAGAAATCTTCAGGGTACCCGTCGGAATTGTGTAAATGATTAATTAGTAAACTAGAGTTTCAATTCCGCAAATATAATCCGGCCCATGTTTTTTAAGGTGCGGCCCTTATGATAATTGTACACGGCTTGATTATTTTGGAGCAAATTTTGTATTTCTAATTAACTAAAAAAGGCATAATGACAATATTAATTTGTGCTCTTAATTTTTTTCTTTTTTTTTATAGTAATATCGAAAAAATTAAGGGCACAAATATAGACAAAAGAAATCTTTAATTTTTTTTGTGAAAAGGATCTTTTCAAAATTACATTTTTAAATAGAGCAATAAATTTATAGTCACGTTCCAGGAAGCTTCTCAGGGTCGGCTACACGGAGCTCTCCAGATCCTGGGGGGAGTGGTTTCTCAAAGGGGTGGGGCTAGCCGACCATGGGGTGGAGCTACTTCAGAGAGTCTTAAGCAGGTGGGAATAGAGAAAAAGGAAAGTGAGCTGGAGACCCGGGAAGAAGCGCATCACCCAGAGACTCCGGGTCAAACCTGGAGAGTTCCCAGATATGACGATATAGGACAGAAGGTCTGAGGAGAAGGACTATGCAAGGACCATGCCACACTACAGAGGGCAGATAACCCAATGAGATGCATCACTCAATGGGCAAGTTGGGAAGATAGGCAATCTGCTTGTAACTGGTGCAGTGACACCATGGCCTATTCTGCATCTCTTCCCCCAGCTTGTGGGTCCTTCCGAGGTAGACTGCTGACATATGACATCAAAGTTTGGCGCTGAACATAGAGGACATGTGGGTTGACGCAGGGGAGTTTCTGCTTGAGGTAGGCCCAAAATAAATTGACCACTGTAGATAGGGGGTAACTTTAATGATTTACACATTAAAAAACATTGCAAAAGTGTCAAAAGAACAGTAAAAAATAGACAATTAGTGGAAAAATCCAGAGAAAATCCAATAGTCCTTCAACCCCTTTGGTGACGTGATCTGAATGTGTAAAACCCGACAATAAACCATATGAGTGTTTTATAAGGCTCTGCATATATAATTTAATTAGTATTAATACGGTGACTGTCTAAGGAGGTTCTATACAGCTCTTTGGAGACAGATCCTGAAGGTCTCATCAAAATATGGAGCTTTTTTTAGTACAAGCTTTCACGGCGTAAAGAAAAAGAAGAAGTATACGTTCATACAGTATTACACGCGTAGAACCGTTTGTCAAAAAAGCCAATTAAAATTCTAAATTGTAATCCTAAATTAGAATTTTTTTTCATAAATCCTGTCTGCCCTAAATTTATTTTGGGGGAAAAAAAATTGGATAATTTGTTAACTACCAGCTCTAGGATCATGTATCTATGGCCAGAGACAAAAATCCCCCCAAGCTGCCCATTATATTGAAACATTAAGACTAGAATCCCAGAAAAATGACTGTTGAGGATTTTTCTAGATGGAACTTTTGAGGTAGAGAACAGAACTAGCCTCCCAGCAGAAGTGGTAGAGGGTAATACAGTGAGGGTATTAAACATGCATGGGATAGACCTACGGCTCCTGAATCTAAAACGAGACCAACGACTGATTAAGGTCTGAGTCTTTACAGCAGGAGAAACGGGCGACTAGACGGGGGCCGAATGGGCCTTATGTGCCGGCACAGTCTATATTTATGGCATCCTTGGGTTTGCTGTTATTTATATTGTTTTGAAAGGATATTTCTGTTCTCACATATCACTTGAAATGAATTTCTTCATGCCGTGCTCACAATTTTTTTATTTTTTTTCACCATTCCTCCAATTACTTTGACCTTTGTCAGAGCAGAAGCGAGAAAATCTTGGAAGAATCTGCAAACCTGAACGTTTAAGTAGCGTCGGAGCCAAGAGACGGATTGGGGAGGAAAAAAAAGCCTAAAAGACCTTAGAGACAAGACATTCAATTATGAACAGACTGACTAAGCAGTTGGATTTCGCTTGTCATTTCTGAAACTTCAGATGGTATCAGAGAGAGTTTGTCGCTCTTTATCATTATTCATCAAGCCCGTGATACCGTTTGAGACTTTTATGCGCTCTCGGGAGGTCATTAAACAGCTTACCTTCTTATCATCTTAGCAAACAAACAACAATACTTAGCGTATTATAAATGTTTCAAGGTGACACTTGTAAGTATCCGTGCGTTGCCGAGGGGTTGCTGTGATGCAAACGTTTCCTTTCTTATGATTTTTTTTTTTTTCTTAATTTCTCATTATTCACGGAAAATAAATTTGGAAAAAAAAAAAAAACTTACCCTCCATGTCTACATAACTGTCATAAGATAATATTGATAGCCAAGTCATCGCGATTTGTCAAAATTGGCAAGAAATTATCCATTTAGACGCAATGCAGAATACGCAGCGTTGCAGATACAAATACTGATACCTACGTTAGATACGTTGTTCTCGTGTTAGATACGTTGGGTTTCTGTCAAATGAGGATTCTTAATATTTTAAGATACGATCAAGAGATCACTAGCCAAGGATCATGCTTTTTTCAGGCATTGTCCTGCCACCCCACCAAGCAGGCACTTGGTGGACTTCTAGACTGCCTTTGATGGGGCTTTGGACCCTTCTATAAAACATTTCATGGACATTTCTTATCGCTAAACAGTAGAAAATACATGTTTGAATGAGAAAAGTAGCCCTATTTGGACTAAATCATGCCTAATCATGACACTCGCTGTCCCACTGAGCATCCCCACTGTCCCATCTAAAATGTTGCTATGTTGGTATGATAAAGGGGTCTACACTGTCTACATTTTATCAAAGGAGCCCCAGCAGATTCCGTAGCGGTTTTACAACAATAAAAGTGATAATAATATGAACACAAGTTAAGGCCTACTGGAACAGAAGGAGAAGATTGTTCTGCTTTCATGAGTTTGGCGCTCCAAATCCTCTTTTTGGGCAAAAAAACCCTAAATCTTCCCAAAGTACACCCAAGAATACTATGCTTTATGTCACTGTTACTCTTAACTATATGTTATGGTTGGGCCAGGACTGGAAGTACCCAAAGCCACCTGTTGAACTTACCTGAAGAGCCACCTTACGGCGCTCAGCTGCAGAGCATTGCGAGGTGGCCACGTGGGAGCTGCAACGAGGATCTGTTCGGCACCAGTGTTGATCTTACAGCTCCCCGGTCCGGTCAGAGGAGATCAGAGAATCTCTCCAAACGCTCCATGATCTCTACTGCCCACAAAAGCCACCAGAGATCTGAACATGGGGGAGTGGTAGAAAAGAATAGGCAGGCATCAGACGGGGAAGCAGAGTGATTGGGACCCAACGTGACTGTTGGGTGGTATGTAGGGACCTTGTATGGTTGCTTGGTAGTAAACAGACATAAGACTATATGCTAATGTTTTCCATATACTTCCCATCAGTATCGAGGCGTTAACTTCCCATATTTTTGAAATAATATTTTTTATTCCGACAATACAAAGTAAATAGTCGCTTATGATGTGTTCGTTAATCCGGAAGAGTCCACTGGGAATGGGCGCACAAGCAACTATACATTACCCACGGATGATAAGAACAAAATGCATCAAAAGAGGTCTTCACCTCCATGTAGACTATTACATTATGTGGCTGCATTATCTTATACCGTCCCTATGAATATATTATGAGTTACATTCTCCCTACAACAGTATCTGTTTTATGCACGGAGCGTTGGGTTTCTATAATATTTTACGCCTTAATAGACAGGAAACATCAGTACAAGCATGAAATCCCTGGGCAGACAGTTATCCCAGAGGTCAGATGTTGCAGCAGATGGACCAAGCAGCCGCCTGGATTATATTTATCTAAGGATGATATGTTACATGCTAATGAAAACGGAATATATGTCTAAACAGACCAGATCATCAGAAAACAACCAATTATTCTTTTGCACCTTAAAAAAAAAAAATAACTAGCTCACATCAAATAAAATAATTATTTTCTTTACATGAAGCAGTGATAGAGCTTGTAGTGGAAGGGCCCAATTTCCATTAAATAATATGTAATATTATATGCCTTAAGAGAGCTAGATCTTTCTATACCTCACTTAGACCTCTCTATACCTACCCTATATCTAGACCTTTCTATACCTCACATAGACCTCTCTATACCCCCCTATATCTAGACCTTTCTATACCTCACATAGACCTCTCTATACCTCACCTAGACCTCTCTACACCTCCCCTATATCTAGACCTTTCTATACCTCACATAGACCTCTCTATACCTCCCCTATATCTAGACCTTTCTATGCCTCACATTGACCTCTCTATACCTCACCTAGACCTCTCTATACCTCACCCAGACCTCTCTATACCTCACCTATATCTAGAACTTTCTATACCTCACATTGACCTCTCTATACCTCACCTAGACCTCTCTATACCTCACCTAGACCTCTCTATACCTCCCCTATATCTAGACCTCTCTATACCGCCCCCATGTCCATAAATCGCTGCATACCTGCCAATAACATTTCTTGCTGCTTCTATACACATTATTGGGGCTTTTAGGGCTGTAAAACCCTGTGATACCCTCATACCCAGCAAACATTCCGAGCTCCTAGAAGAATAGAGGCATCAGAGAAGAAAGCAGGGGAACAGGGCAGGGTGGAAGGGCATCAGGGTACAAAGATAGAGTTGGTCCCAAAGAGGAGCTCTCCCTAAAGCAGGACACTTGGGAGGTATGAGCCACTGAATCCACCAGGTGAGGATCCTGTGGAGACCCTACCAACGCCTGAAAATACAGCCACTATATTAAAAATATTGCAATAACTAATTAAAAGTGCTAAAACCTTCCCAGTAAATAGTCATTTTAATTCTCCTTAAAGAGAAAACCAAAAAGAATTCTGCATTTAACAAAGGAACGCGTAAGAGTTCGCAGTTGGCTGCCAAGGCCGAGCCGAAGTTCTTTTCTAGCTTTATTTTTTTTTGTCAAGCATCATTAACAGAAATCTACAAAGGACGCTGTAAATTGACTCAGCACAGTGAGGGTACAATTCATTAACCAGTGATTTGTTAATTTAGCGGCTTTTTTTTTCCATTCAAGTACTTTTCCAAGGCTGCCATCATTGCGGCTGATAAATCGACCCCCAAAGCATGCTGGGACTTCTGCATCACTGGGATTTTTCAGCAAAATAATTGGTTACAGCGAGGCACAGAACCGCGTTATGTTTTTATACTCTTGCAGCATGTGACCCTCCATATCCAATCAGCGACCATGTACCGTAGGACGCGATATCCGCTGTAGCAGCAGTTTTCACAAGTATTTGGACCTATCAGCAACCGGCCCACCAGGAATTTGCTTGTGTTCATTTTTTTCCGGGAAAACATGCCACATGACACAAAAGCTGACGCTCATAGGCTGTTGCCTTAGCAACTGAAAAAAAAGAAGCTTCTTAAGTTTTTTTTTTTTTAATGTGATCACTCGAATAAAATGACAGAAGACCAAGAGGGTCATCTTGACAGCAGAAGTTATATCCTTTCGGCCAGCTTCCCCCTGACTTTTTAACCCCTTAAGGACAATGGGCGGTCCCTAAACCCATTGAAAACAATGCATTTTGAGCCCATGTACGGGCTTTGTCATTAAGGGGTTAATACATGTAGAAGAAGCTGCAGATGTGGTAACCCGGGTGGGTTACATAGTCCGGTTTTGCCACTTTGGTCTAATACATGTTGTCTGGACTTGCGCCTAGGGCTCCAAAGGAGAATACTGGCATTAGGATGCCGGTCCGGAGCCTTCTACATCTGTAGATAGCGCATAGTGCAGATGGTCTCACCAAACCGCATCCACGATCACGCTTTGTCCGGTTAAATCTAGTGGGAAAAGTGCATGAAGCTCCATAAAGAATCCCCGAATGGGCTATAAAATGTGAAAACGTATCAGCAATAATTTATTTATTAAGGTCATTAGCATCTGTTTCGATTACAGTAAGCCATCAAGCAATTCGCGATGTGGTTATGTGGGTCAAATAAATGAATTAGATCAGCGACGCACACACGTAGTATAACTGAATTAACCAATTCTCTTTGCCACGTTTTATTTTAATTTAATTCTCGATATTTCAGCTGCTCTTAACCTCCTTTGCCTTTGAAAGTCACAGATTAAGTGAAAAGCTTGTATTTCATTTAACACTAAAATTGCTGCATGTGTTGTGTACTCTATAAAGAGACATATTTAGGCTAGCCCAGGGTCAGTGTCCCCATCTCTAAGAAGGGATTACTTCATAGCCGTACTGCTGACATCATGGGCGGTCCCTCTGATGTCACTGGCAGGTCCCTCTGACATCACAGGACACAGGCCATTGTTGGAGAGGAAGTGGGCTGGGAGTGGGGCGTACCGGGAGAAGCGCGGCTTCACCTCAAGTCTCCAGACAAAATCTGGAGAGCTCCCAGGTATGGAGGACATTCCCCTGATTGAGACTTCTGCAATGGACTTCATTAGCATTGCCATAAAGCATCAGCTGAGTGTGGTGTTTGAGCAGGTAAAGTCAAACAAAATATCACATGACTGACAGCAACAGCGGCTCCGGGTCTGCAGATAAAAGGAGTGGACCTCCTTTAAATGGACCTACCGGGGTAAAAAGGGCTACACATCTATCACATTGTTCCGAAACACACACCAATATGCATCTTTACCAACCATCGGCAGTCCCACCCCATCAACAAATTTCTTACCCCTCTCGTACAAGAAGGGTTAAAACAATAAAAAAACACATTTCAAGTAATGATCACAGACACAAACAACCCCCCCAGGGGCATATAATGAGAAGTGAGATTACACAGCAATGCATCTAGATTAAGAAATGTATTTTTAATTTTAATCCAGATCATTAGGTATAAAAAGATTAATTAGAATTAGCGAATCATTTTTCATTCGGAGACGGCGGAGTCATTTCAAAGTGCAAACCAAGTCCCGGGTATTATTGCAACTGAGTAATTAGCGAAAAATGATAAATAAATTCACCGAATTTGATCATATTAAAGAGACGGGTGGTAGGTTTGCGCTGAGGTGCTTCTACGTTTGGAGAAGAAAATGCAAACAGGCATGGAACTGCTGATTAAAGTCATCGATATTTTGTGACAAGCAAATCAAGGGAGAAGAAGCCCAAGGTAATCGTTTTACTTGTTGATGAATTGGGTCATGGGTTGTAGGCACCGGGTGACGTCCTAGATGGTGGTGGTTGGATTTGCGCCACTTTACGGGCAGGTCGATTGACTAAACGGCGAGTGCATGATTTGGACGAAGGCATAGCTCCCAAATGTCCCGTTTCCAACAGGACTCATTCTTACTTTTGCATGCATTTGGGATGACGGGCCAGGTTGGGAGAACTCACAGCTCACAATTTGGCCCCCCAAGCAATAGAAATTAATAATTTCACAAATTAAATGGGTGAGGGCATTGATGTCCTCATCTTGCGTCACTCCATGGGTGAAGGACCCAACTATACTCCCTCACCCCGCATCCAATGCTCAGTGGAGGAGGTTGGAGTATATAAAAATCATCTTCAGCCTCCATCCTTGTTAGAAGTTAGTAGCCATCTCTATGTCCACTTCTCATCCGCAGCCACTGCTCTCGTAGTGTGCCGGGTACATTTTGAGTTTAAAAAATGAGATTTTAGCATTTCAAAAATCCCAATGGACTTCCGACAACAGAGATGTCGGTGGCTGATGGCTCACGGCCACGTAGCCCTGGCTTTCACCGCTACGTATTTTCTTAATTTGGGTTTTCTTAAGGCGTGCCAAGTGAAAGTAAAAAAAAAAGGCAATTAAGGTTAAAAGTGAAATTAAAAGTTTATAAGAACACAATATTACGATAGCGCCTCCCCAAAGAAGCAGAGGCTTTTGGTAGACATCCACTAACATTGGGTTTGTTAATTAATAGATACAAATCAAAGTAATAGATACATTGTTGTTGAGACTATATTATTGGTGGAGGCTTCTGGATATCACAGTTACTCGAGACAGAGAAAGTATGGTGTCCAGCCGTGCCTTATTAGTAGACAAGCAAATTCCTGCCGAGTGCATGAATTACTTCCATCATTCCACCGCTGTTACCAAGCAGATGTTACTAATATTTTTCCCCACTCTCCATGGACCTTTCACATATGTTTGCTTAGCGGTGCAGATTCGCCCGTGAACGTTCAAAAGAGCCGGTCCTTCGTGTCGAGAAGAAGTATGTAGCAACAAACATGCTGTGATATATTCCCAAAACCTTTACACTTAGAGCCGTGGAATATCGTAGCCTTCCTCTCCATAAAACAGTGGGGATGGACCATGGAACTGGAGTCCTCCGTGAGCTCCTTTACCCCACTCCGTAAGAAGAAGGAGTCAGGTCTGGGGCTTTAAAGGGGACAAATTACTCTTCTGTTCTCCTGCCAACTCCAATCACAGAACCTGAAGCTGCCGGTCCAGGAAGGGACTGAAAAAGCAAAGATCCATGCCATTGTCCTACACCTACGCACACTTACTTTAAAACACTTTCTAAATAATGCAGGAGCACCAAAGACGGAATATATTCGGATATGGGTGGTAGATATGTAGAACAGCCTCCCAGCAGAAGTGGTAGAGGGTAATACAGTGAGGGGATAGACTCCTGAATCTAAGACGAGACCGATGACTGACTTGGATTGAGTCTTTACAGCAGGGGAAACGGGCGACTAGACGGGGGCCGAATGGGGCCGATCTGTCGTAATCAGACATTATGTTTATATTATTATTATTTTATTAAAATATGTACACTTTTGATGCTGATTTGCTTGTTTTTGCTTGAATTTGTATTATTAAATGGCTGGTAAATAAGTATGGATTCCCTACATATTTTATACATCCAATAAATTCACTTAAACACACTTCTTAGAAGGTCTAGAATAACACTGAATTAATGTGCAATTATTTCCCATATATATATATATTTTTTTTTTTCCGTGGGAACGTAATAAATGAATCATATTTTATTTTAAATGAACAAATTTTATGCTTTGGACAACTCGGCATCAATCAATTCCCTCTTAATAAAACCTATTTATAAACCTGGATTCAATAATTACTTGTAAAGATAATCTACCTTAGCTTCTCGAATCCGGCCATAACGAATGTTCCTAATCCAATTACATTTAGTATAATGAATGATTAACGGCTAATAACCTGTACATTACCTCCATGGCTCACGGCTTGCAAAACAGCTCTCATTATCACATTGTTGATATATTATTTTTCTCCTGTAATTATTTTTATGCATATGCATAAGATTAGCTTCGGGATCAAATTATTAATAAAATGCACGCCGAAAGGACTAGGGACATAAAAATAATGCCTACGAAGAAGCTTCTCCTGTGTTTATACGTTTAATGAAATCACTTTAGTTTAATAAATTACGAGGACTTCGTACAATGTAAAAAAAAAAAAATTCCCCCCTTGGCGAAGCCAACTTACTGTTCACAAATAAACTTTTTAAATATTTATTTACTGAAGGGCAGATATGGGAACTTTATAGCGCCTGCTACCCGGAGCAACTCCTCGGGGGACGTCCTTCTGATGTTGGTGGGCCGTTCCGCTGATGTTGGTGGGCATGCCACTATTTAAAGGGGAAATGGGCGAGACGTGGGAAGTATCAGAACGCATCTAACGACTCTACATCCATCCCGCTTTGCTCTGAAGCCCAACCATATGAATATTTGCCGACTCAGCCTTTCCTGCAGGAGAAATGCTTGTGGTTGGCCCTTTATGATCCATAATGAGGTCACTCGGTTAAAACGTTCAACTCTTCTACACCCATTTCGTGGGGGGAAAAAAAAAAACATAAAATAAATTCCCATTTCTACTTTTTATTAACCCCTTAAGGACAATGGCCGGACCCTAAACCCATTGAAAACAATGCATTTTGAGCCCGTACGTGTACGGGCTTTGTCATTAAGGGGTTAATATGGCTGAGCTGGACCCAAAAAATAAACTAAATAAAAATATTTATATATCACATGCCTAAAAAAAAAACCAATACTAAATGTGAAGGAATTAGGAATGTTTCATTGGTTTCCACGGCAACTGCACCAGTATTCAAACTCTGCTCAAAGTAAATAATCCAAGTTTTTCTAGAAGCAAGAAAAAAAACACACAAAAAATTACTATATTCTAGTTAATTAAACTAGATATGGAAATTAAACTTTAGTAGATGTGCTATTATGTAAAAATTCTCCTTAAATCCAGTATGTAGTCTCTGTAATCTCATCTCTGGCTTATTGCATTTATTCAGTAAACCGGTTTTATTAGCAATTTTGAAACCCAAATTCTATTACATTCCTTCTCTTTTATGAGACGTAGAATGCATTCTCTCCCCGTCAGCTGTACAGAGGTTTAGAGCAATTGACTTCAGAGCATACGATAGCTTAAAGAGCGTCTGTGAGATTTAATAAGAAAAGTATTGCTGGGTTTTTTTGTTACATTTATTGGACAAATCAAAATAAAAACACCACTTTATTAACTTTGAGGCAGGCAAGCCACTGGGAAAAAAAATCTCCAAAACACTGATAAAAAAAAGAGATTCTGAGTTCTCAGCAGTTTTTATAATAAAGTACAGGTCCCTAAAGATGCATTTGTTTCTTTTGTATCAAATTTGAAAACAGAACAGCGTTCCTACTCAGACTTGACAACAACAACCAGTGTGGATCATTAAAAAAAGCACAAATACACCCAATAATATTTTATTTATATCGTTTAAAGGGACTCTACGGTGTCCTTTCTACATTTTCCCCCAAACCTATGGAAAAAAACCACTTACCTTTAGTAGAAACTGCAGCTCTGGAGCTGCAGCAGAACAACCCTTCTGTGTCCAGACTCTTCATACCACTGATTGGCCGAAGCAGCCAATCGGTGGCAAGGAAAGTGTTCCCACTAAAATCAATAGTCTACCCAATCCCCGATGCATTTTCAGCAGTGGCCTAATCATGGGCGTAGGAACCCCTAAAAATCTGGGGGGGATAGCATTTTTTCTGGTAGGGTATACCTGACCATTTCACCAACAGGGACTTTTATGACATCACATTATAAATACATAGACATTAATATGTAGTTGGTCCCCCTTTGCAGCTATAACGGCTTCCACTCTTCTGGGAACGATTTCCACAAGATTTTGGAGAGTTTCTGTGGGGAATTTTTGCAACCTTGCCTTTATGGACCTTGTTTTGTACACTGGGGCACAGTCATGATGGAATACAAAAGGACCGTCCCCAAAACTGTTCCCACAAAGTTAGAAGCATAGTGTTGTCCAAAATGTCTTGGTTTATCACCTTCAGCTCATAAAACGTTCTACTGGATGAATGGGAGAAAATTCCCACAGAAACTCACAAAAAAAGAAAAATCTTACAACCACAGATGGACCCCACTGGACACGGCCACAGAGACTACTATGATGTACTGAAGGAACCATCTAAGACTCCTAACACGTCATGCACACAGGAACATATCCACACACTTAAACACTTGAATAACATACACACGCATGCACACACACACACACACACACAATGGGTTAAACATGTGTTACAGGGAATCATTATCTTCCCTTTAAGTACGACATGCCTGCTCATACCCACATATGCACACGTATACGCTGCAATTGCCTGCAGATACACACTTGCCAGTACTCACACATATGCACTACCCTTATACACGCCTGCCCAAACATACATAAACTGCTCACACACACACGCCTCCCCATAAATATACACTGCCCTTGCGCATACTTACACAGACGTATACGCTATAAGACAAATACACTCCTTATATACACACATATACACTGCCCATACAGACGTACACGTATACACTGCCCATACAGACGTACACATATGCACTGCCCATACAGACGTACACATATACACTGCCCATACAGACGTACACATATACACTGCCCATACAGACGTACACATATACACTGCCCATACAGACGTACACATATACACTGGCCATACAGACGTACACATATGCACTGGCCATACAGACGTACACATATGCACTGCCCATACAGACGTACACATATGCACTGCCCATACAGACGTACACATATGCACTGGCCATACACACATACACATATACACTGCTCATACACACATACACATATACACTGCCCATACAGACGTACACATATGCACTGGCCATACACACATACACATATACACTGCTCATACACACGTACACATATACACTGCCCATACAGACGTACACATATACACTGCCCATACAGACGTACACATATACACTGCCCATACAGACGTACACGTATACACTGCCCATACACACATACACATATACACTGCTCATACACACATACACATATACACTGTCCATAAAGACGTACACATATGCACTGACCATACAGACGTAAACATATACACTGCCCATACAGACGTACACATATACACTGCCCATACAGACGTACACATATGCACTGCCCATACAGACGTACACATATGCACTGCCCATACAGACGTACACATATACACATATACACTGCCCATACAGACGTACACATATACACTGCCCATACAGACGTACACATATACACTGCCCATACAACGTACACATATACACTGCCCATACAGACGTACACATATACACTGGCCATACAGACGTACACATATGCACTGGCCATACAGACGTACACATATGCACTGCCCATACAGACATACACATATACACAGCCCATACAGACGTACACATATGCACTGCCCATACAGACGTACACATATGCACTGGCCATACAGACGTACACATATGCACTGCCCATACAGACGTACACATATGCACTGCCCATACAGATGTACACATATACACATATACACTGCCCATACAGACGTACACATATGCACTGCCCATACAGATGTACACATATACACACGTATGCACATACATGCACATATACACAGCTGCCCTATACACAAACACATATGCCTGCCCAAGTACCCATACACATGCCTCACCATATGTATATGCACACACAAATCTACCATCAGACCCCCCACCTTCGTTCTCCACATCAGACCCCCCCAAACCTTTGTTCTCCACATCAGACCCCCCCTCCACAACCTTTGTTCTCCACATCAGACCCCCCTCCACAACCTTTGTTCTCCACATCAGACCCCCCCCACCTTTGTTCTCCACATCAGACCCCCCTCCACATCAAACCCCCCTCCACAACCTTTGTTCTCCACATCAGACCCCCCCCACCTTCGTTTTCCACATCATACCCACCCACCCACCTTCGTTTTCCACATCATATCCACCCACCCACCTTCGTTTTCCACATCATACCCACCTACCTACCTACCTACCTTCGTTTTCCACATCATACCCACCTACCTACCTACCTACCTTCGTTTTCCACATCATACCCACCCACCTTCGTTTTCCACATCTCTTACCTTTCTCTTCCTCCTTTCTGCTTTCTCTTCCTCCTTTCTGCTTTCTCTTCCAACTTTCCTTTTTGCCGCTCACAGTCTGTGCAGTGCGGCTGCGCACAGCTGTTTATGCTGAGCGCCGGGGCTGGATATAAACGTCATATCCCGTCGCCCCGGCGCTCAGTTACAGACAGCACGCTGGTGAGTGTGACCTTAATGAAGTTGCAGCCTGCAGGACTGGTTGGGGAGATCACGGATTTCCCTAACCAGTCCTGCAGGCTGCAGCTGCTGATCGGGCAGCTGTGAGCACCCTCACAGCTGCACCCGAGTGCACTCGCCTCACGTACAGCCCTGGGGGGGATTTCTATATTATCGGTCCCCCCCTTATGATTTCCTGGGGGGGATCTGTCCCCCCCGTCCCCCCCGGTTCCTACGCCCGTGGGCCTAATGTATATTTAAAGAGGCCACACATCTATCTATCTATGCATTAAATTGCATACAATGGGCGGAGTGACCCTTTAATATAGGTTATAATTCCACAAATATACACACTAACCCCTTAAGGACAATGGGCGGCCCCTAAACCCATTGAAAACAACGCATTTTGAGCCCGTACATGTACGGGCTTTGTCATTAAGGGGTTAATAGATCATCATGGTATATATATATATAGTTTGATTTCTGTTCAATGTAACAATATTGAAGGAAAGTAGATACTAGATATCAACTACTATGCCAAGATGGAATTTTAAGCATGCATCCTTGGAACTGAGCCAATTTTGTGGATTTGATTCTAGCAACCAGACATTATGATGTAAGAGATGTGTAGCTGTTACATGCACTGATTATGTTGTGGTTCTGAATTACCTACTTAAAATGTCATTTGCAAGTGATAATACATTTGGTTTCTTCTTAAGAACGTTGGCTTCATGTTCTCTACATGGCTAACCCCTTATATATTATACCCCCAAGCAGCAGTAGTCCCAGAGCAGAAGGAAGGTATCCAGATGACCGCTCTGGACCAATTTGCCCCAATAGCCTATGAACTAAGTTGTGTTGGATACAAGTTCTAAATCTATTGCCAGATTGCCCGGTACCACATTCATTCTCACTCTCTCACACTCTCATTCTCAATCTCATGCTCTCTAAACGTTTCCTTACTTTCTCTGCAGACCACCTCTGCTTCCGCATCTTCTTCCGAATCTCCCAAATCTTCTCCCATATCTTCAATCTGCTATCTTCTAGCTTTGTCAGCATCTCCGCAGACATAACCGACAGAAACTTTTGCCAAAATGGCGGCACGATCGGTGACGTCCTCTCACTTCCCCAATTGGGGAAAAGGACGTCACCGAAAGTGCTGAGGGCACATCCTCTCCTCGATCCTCCAATCACTGCAAGCACCGCCTTTTTGTCAGAAGTTCCCACCAGGTTATGTCCGCGGACGAGGAAAAAAGATAGCAGATTGACGATAGAATGAAGAAGTGGTCGGCAAAGAAAGTAGGGCAACATTTAGAGAGCTAAAGCGAAAGAGTGAACGAGAATGAGAGTGTGAGTGAATGTGGACCTACGAATTTCGAACAATAATTCTGAACTTTTTGCTTTGTTTTGTCCTATTCTTGGGGGATCTGGCCTTATTTTCAGGGCTTCGTATAAATCCTAACATACAAGTCTAGTCTCTAATATTTGCATTAACTAAAAAAATGATACAGAATGATTTAAGAGAGTTTTACCTTTTTCTTACACTTATATGGATATGAATTAAACCGTAAAGGCGAAATCGCTCGGTATCCAAAGCAGAGGGAGATTTTCTCCGTACAAAATGTTAAATAATGTATCGGCCGTGCTGGCAGCGTTCCTTTTTATTCATCTGATTTAAATGTTGTTGAAATTTATGCCACCCTAAAATCGGGTCTGTTCAAATACAATAAAAGAGCGCGGTTAAAGAGGGAGAGTTTATAAAGCTGTATAGATATGCGAGGTGCAGGAAAAATGTAGAACCAGTTTCTGGTCAATAATCAGCATTGGGAGGGTTTGAATAATTAACAATCGCCATTGATTTTTTGTTTCCTGCATTGTGTTGGGTTCTTCACGGAATGACAGGAGTGACATGGAAATACAATTGTTTTTTTCACACTTTATGTTTATTCAATGAGAACATCATGGAAGGTGCCACAAAGTAATGGACATTTTCTTGTTACATATAACTGTCGGGAATAAAAACATGTAAAAAGCCAAACAAACCCCAAAAACAATTAAAAAATCTATTTCTCCTCACATACTTTATACCCTAGGTCTGTATAATGTACCAACAAGACTGTATTGGAAAAATCAGAAAAAAACTATTATTATGCTATTTCTTTTTTTATATAAAAGTTGTGCAACTTTTTGATTTTAAAAGACATTTAGCTACAAAAATACAAATCCATATATTTTTTTTTATCAATTATGATTTTAACTTTTTTTTTAAACATAATATTCAAATTCAAGACCCATATAGTTAATTTTTTTTATGAATTGTTCTTACCATTGTAAGATAGAAGCTACAATGCAAGATATCTTTAAAGGTAAAATAGAAAAAAAAATAGAAAAAAATAGAAAAAAAAATCCTGAGGTCATTTTAATTTCCCTTATGTCATTAATTTGAGAATTGTTATTGACGAGCCAGCCTTTATATTCCAGAGGAATACCCAAGCCTATGGCCAACAATAAAGTGCTAAATATAACATTTTTGTAACTCCATGTAGCCTTGGAAACATAATTACTACTACTAGTCCTGCCGGAGGCCCAAAAATACCCAGAAATAAGTATTTTGTGGGATTCATCATTTTTGCCTGGAACACCTAATTTTCATGTGGCACATAGCAGGCACTGATAGTTCGTTCTTTAAAAAGATACCAAACAAAACTTATTAAAAGTTTATGTGTTATTCTGTATTTGATGAAACCTTCAGATGAAAGAAGAACATAGCTAAGGTTTTGTTGATTAACGAAACTAATCTTTTCCTCTAAGTGGAACTGCAGCTTTAAGCCTCATCCTACTATTCCTCTTTTCTCAGTAATACATATTTTTTGTTATAATATTCCTCCAGAATACCTGTTTTACAAGAATACCCGTTGCTACTTAAAATGTTCCTAAGGACTATTCCCTATAGGACTGCTGTCAGCCTGACTTTATCTGGTATTTAGTTGTAAAGATATTGTTTACCGGAAAAAATACAGAAACACCGGTTAAAATGTCAAAAAGAGAACATGACATGGTAATTGTGGTTTACATCAATATATTTACAAATCTTTCCCATTTTAGGACCCTTAAAATGTGACGGAAAGAAATTCTATGTACAAAAAAACTTCACATTTTCCTACTATTTAGCATAGATATACAAGCGTGTATTATACCGAGATCTTGCAGACACGTCTCATTGACCCCAGGTGGGGGTCTAATGAGACCTCCATGCACCGTACACGATCACACATTAATATAAATTGAAGCACTTTCCTGCCACTGATTGGCTGCTTTAAGCAACCAATCAGTGGCGTGAAGCCTCGGAACACAAAGGAGGTGCGGAGCTGCAGCACTGCGGTTGCAGCTTCTCCTTAAGGTACGTCTTTTCTTCCTTTCAAGTCAATTCAATGCACATGAAAATACCTACATAGCAAAAAGCATTCATTATTTAGGGGGTCCCCTGGGACACTGGCGTGATCCATCGATTCATTTCCAATGGCCATTTCCAATGGCAAAAGTGTTCTTATCACCATAGCAACAAATCTAATAGTCCAAAGAACGCACACATTCTATTAGCCATTATTCACTAAGAACACTTTTAAAACTTTGCATCACCACCACTTTTTAAATGTGACCCCCATGTTGGTAGAGCCTGCGTGAGTTAAATGTTTCTGGAACCATGTAATGGTTGGATTTGCCTTCTGGCCTTAAATTTGATAGTCTGCTCCTAAAAACTGCGTATAACTAAAGAGGTCTCTCAATAATGTGCTTTCCCAGACCGTATTCCGTAAACCTGCTTCGGTATTATTGGACCTGGAAGAGCAGCCGCATCTGGATCACAGCAGGAACAGACTTGTTGAACGTAAAGAATCAACACTTGGTTTAATTGTCTCATAAAATGTTGCATACCGCGTTGCGGCAAAACTAAAACGATGCATAAAAGCTACATGCGGGGGAACTTGTAAAGAATGTTAAACATTAAAGCACAAAAAATTATAACGTTCAGCTCATCCTGTCGAGAATCGAATAAAAACTAAATATTCCAAACTCAAACCTGATCTATCACCCTCTTCCAATCCACATTTTACAGCCTTTCATTAGCCAAAGAGTCAGGGTGGGTGATTAAGACTGAGGCATTCTAATGTTTCCCACAGCCAGAGCCACAAGATATATTTAATTATACATTTTACAGTTTAATAAACCATATAAAGTGCTCCATTCCCTTTCTTTGGCCATAGAGTCAGAGTGGGTGATTAAGACGGAGTCATTCTAATGTTTCCCACAGCCAGAGCCACAAGGTATATTTAATTCTACATTTTACAGTTTAATAAACTATATAAACCGCTCCATTCCCTTTCATTAGCCAAAGAGTCAGAGTGGGTGATTAAGACTGAGTCTATCTAATGTTTCCCACAGCCAGAGCCACAAGGTATATTTAATTTTATACTACTATTTAAATAATGGTGAGAGTTTCCCTTTAAATTCATTTAAGAAACATGGAAACTTGAATATACATTTAACGGATTCCATATGCCAGCTTCGGTGAATGGTTATGCCGGCCAACAACCACCGTTTCCCATGAAAACTTCTTTAATATCCAAATTTATATTCTACCATTTCATATCGTTGCTGCTTATTAAAACCCTGCTAAAACTTTCAAAGTAAGCCGTAACTTTTGTTAAAAGTACAAACTAAGAGCTTTGTTACAAATGGTGTTCCATTATAGCACCAAATGAATAAAATATATCACTTTTTTTATTCTAAACCAGGAGATTCAGTACAATGAAAAAAAAATACACTAAAAATAATTCTTAACTTTTTTCATCCATTATAACAGCGCTTGCAACACCGCAAGAAGAACTTGCCCAGTATATACGTGATTAAGGAGCATTTTACCTGTAATGTCGATGATATATATATATATATATAAATATATATATATATCATTAGTATGGATTCTAATGGAAAACATGTTTTTATATAAAAAATAATTCTAGAATTTTTTTATGGTTTCTATATATATATCTGATGTAGAAACCATAAAAAAAATTCTAGAATTATTTTTTATATAAAAACATGTTTTCCATTAGAATCAATGCTAACCAATTTTAATTGGGTCATGTTCCTACAAAATGATGAATATTGATTGTGTTACTAAACAGGGACAATGGTTAAAATGTGGACTCTTAATACACATAATAGTAATTGTTGTTATAATCGAGGACTTCAGATTATTTTAATCAACTTGATCTTTCTCCCCCAGAATACTGGATTAGCAAACAGCGTTTGTTATTTATATGTTATTTTATGACATCATGTCCCCAGTGATCAGCTGTCAGCAAGCTCTGATTTGTTACTTAGGTCTCGGAGAAATAGCCGTTTTTCATCGTTCAATTCCCTTGTAGCTTGTCATAAAACTCAAGAATGGGTCCAATTAATTCTCGCCATTATTATTTAATTACGTTGCATGTTTAATTCAGCTACGTTAGCCCGGTACACATACGATTGCGTTCACGCTATTTTCGAAACCACCTACCTTTCAAAAGACGGCCACCCCTTTAATTACGCCCCGTGGCAATGCTATTTTAACCCCTTAATGACAAAGCCCGTACATGTACGGGCTCAAAATGCATTGTTTCCAATGGGTTTAGGGACCGCCCATTGTCTTTAAGGGGTTAAAAGTGCTCTTTCTCATAGACAATGTAGTAAATGAGGTTTATAACCTGTTAAGCTAAAGTCAATTAAGAAAATCTATTGTTGTTTTTTTTTGCCTTCTCAATAGTTTTAGCCACATTAAAGCACATGCACTTTTTTTTAATGAGGTTTTGTACTGTTTTACCAAACTAATGTCTTCTCCTTGTGACCGGAGAATGAAATTAACAAAGCCGGACCAAAACAGGAACGAGTGGAGAACGTAATATTTCGAGAATAGTGTTTTTTGGCCACGGAATGGGGTTTTTTTTTGTGCAATCTACTAGTGTGAAAGCTGGCTCGCCAATAACTATTCTCAACGAAGAAGGAAAATGAAACAATCACCAGAAATGTTTTATTTCACGTTTTAAGACATTTTACATGCATCAATAGATCAGACAACCAGGCTGCTTTGGTTGGTCGGATGGTGACCCAATGATCAGGACTGCTGGCAGCTATGTATTCACATAAGCCGAAACTGGGCATTGAGCAAGCTCAAAAAGGGAGCTTCTTGGGTGGAACGTTTTCATTCCCTTTCATTAGCCAAAGAGTCAGAGTGGGTGATTAAGACTGAGTCGTTCTAATGTTTCCCACAGCCAGAGCCACAAGGTATATTTAATTCTACATTTTACAGTTTAGTAAACTATATAAAGCCCTCCATTCCCTTTCTCTAACCAAAGAGTCAGAGTGGGCGATTAAGACTGAGTCGTTCTAATGTTTCCCACAGCCAGAGCCACAAGGTATATTTAATTCTACATTTTACAGTTTAATAAACCATATAAACCGCTCCATTCCCTTTCCTTAGCCAAAGAGTCAGAGTAGGTGATTAAGACCGAGTCATTCTAATGTTTCCCACAGCCAGAGCCACAAGGTATATTTAATTTTATACTACTATTAAAATAAAGGTGAGAGTTTCCCTTTATGTAAGTCAGATTTTTACCTGAAGCTTTCCTTCTTCTGCGGGAATGACTTTACGCAGTGGTGGGATTGGCTATGTGTGGGTGATGGTAGCCATACATAGGGGGAAAGCTACCCCCAGCCTTTAGCGGGCATAGAGTAGCAGAGGTAGTGGAAAGCGAGAGGGCGCATGGCCAAAAGGCGTTGTGCTGCCTGGAGATAGAAGAAACTTCCCCGGAGGCTCAGGGAAGCAGCGCTTCATCCAGAGACTCTTAGTCAAACCTGGAGAGCTCCAGGTATTTTCATAAGAATGGAGCCCTGAGCTGGGAGAAAAGTAGGATTTTGTTCCCATGGATGTTCATTCAAATGTATTATTGTATGATTTTGTATGATTTTTACCCAATTTTGCCTTTTCCCTTTTTTTTTTGCAGGAAAAATGATGCCTGGAAACCATGACTATCCGCCCGCCAGCAACATATTGCGTGTGAAAACGTTACTTTCAAAAACATTGCACGTTGTCCGTTTTTTTTCAAGAATTCACTACGCCCTACAAGATAATCCTGAAAACCCAACCAAATTTAACCAATTGAAACCCAAAACCGAGAAAACCTTCTACCCCCAACCTTTAGATACTAAAAAATAATAATTTTCTCAATCGTTAGAATGCCAGCTTTTTTTGGTGTCAAACGTCTAATGAAAATGCCCCTGAACCAGAATCGCCCCCTTTTTTTTTTTACATCGCCCCGTAACGTGAATTTTTCTTTTGTTTTTGTTCACAACCTGCGAACGACCCGCTTTAAAGTATCGCTAAAATAACACGATTACCGTAATGTGTCGTCTCTTGGAACACCCAACGGCAATTTCGGTATTTAAATAATACTATGACTGGGGTGTTACATGATGAATGAAGTTAATTAAATAACCTGTTACAACACTTGTACAAATTATACAATCTGCTGTAACACAAGATAACGGCAAAAAACAACTTTAAGCATCTTCTTACATATGTAGCCTCACATTATACGCACTCTTCCATCCGCTTAACCCTTTAAGGACAATGGGCGGTCCCAAAACCATTTGAAAACGATGCATTTTTAGCCCGCACGTGTACGGGCTTTGTCATTAAGGGGTTAATATGGCTGAGCTGGACCCAAAAAATAAACTAAATAAAAATATTTATATATCACATGCCTAAAAAAAAGCAATACTAAATGTGTAGGAATTAGGAACGTTTAATTGGTTTCCAGGCCAAACTGCATCGTCATTAAGGGGTTAATTCATGATACAAAGTGCGCCTAGAAAACAAATCTGCAATTAGTCTCCCTGACCCCTTAGAACCCTATCTCTGTTTCTCAAATTTGCAGATTTTTTTTGGTATTTTTGGTACCTGACATACAGAAAAAAAACATATTGTGTATTTATTAAGATAACGTATGGAAATGTTTTGATATTTAATGAAAATGTTAAAAAAAAACAACTTAAAACGGTACCTGAAGAAGTGCATGTCTTCTCATCGGAAATCCTAAATCCAAGTCAGAGACACCGTAACATCGTCACTGTGAAGACAAAGGCAAAGTTCATAAAACTTTCTATATAGAGACACATTTGAAATATGTTTTTAACCTATTTAAAGGAATCATTATTATTACTGATTTTACCAAAATGTAGTTTTTTTTGACGAACCTGGAAAATCGGTGACAATGGTTTTCTGAAGAATCTAGGATCTGACAAGTTTAGTCCAAAACGTTGGGACCGACGTCTCTACACATTATCTGTGAGGCTTAGAACCTTCTTGACAATGTATCTGTCCAAAAAGGTATGGATCAAATCGACGTGAAGGACATGTCAACGATAAAAGCAAAGGTTCGTACAAATGATTCTACAATTTGTGTTCCAAAAAGAAACTCTGAGCCAAGTCCCTTGCTGAAGATATCAGTCACCATTCCACGAGACATTTTGAAATCTATTCCGATTAGAATGTTCGAAAAAGACTAATAACGGGAAAAAAAATATGTCCTTCTACTTTCTTAACCTCGTAAAACGGTGCTTTGGTAGTACGAGCAGTAAAGTACGAGCGGAACATTTTAAATAAAGTGTAATTAGACAGATTGTGGTCTCATCATTCATCCCCGCGCGTAGTTTCTTTTTAAGAGCCTAGCTCACTCGCACATATTCAGGTAGAAGAATGAAGCCATCAATCATTCGGAACTGCTGCTGATGGGAAATCTTTGAAGGACGGATCTCAGAGTGAAAACGCCAACATAATCGCTTTGACTACGTGTCTTGTGATGATATAAGGTCGGGGAAGGGAGATTTTCATTAACTTTCAGGGCTCCGCAGACCGTAGGAAGCTTGGATTATATTAGGATGGGGATTCTCCAAGCACTTCCTAACAGTCCGGGCGTTAACCCTTTGTGATTTACTCGCCAAGGGGAGAGTTAGAAGGAGAGTAGTGGTTTCCAGTCTCTCACCATTTATTGCGATGGCAGTGCCCCGGTGATCCCTCTGCACCAGCAGGAGCCCTGTTTCCTGATCACTGTCTGATCAGTAGGCATGGATATGAATGTGAGAAGAAAGGAAAGCAAAGTTTTCTCTCTTCAATGTTTTTTTTTTTCAAAACAATAAACACTGATAAGGAACCACTGGTGAGGTCACTATGATGTCATCAGTGGGTTCCTTCAGTTTTCAAAGAAATTCTAGAGATCTGTAGTTTTTAAGTGAAGGAAAGGAACAAAATCTTGCGCTGGCGCTGATCGTTTTATACCTTTTTGGGACGATATTTCTTGGTCCCTACATATTGCTACTCAAACAAAATCCAGCAAGTTGCTACATATGAGAATTATTCTTTTATCTGAATTATTACCATTATTTTGGGGAGAAAATGGCAAATGATTACTATATACATATAATTTCACAGTTTTTATATATAATTTATTTAATACGTATAATTTCAGTTTTTTTTAAGATCCCATACAAAGATGTACAAAATAAAAACAATTATATTATTATTATTATTATTATTATAGCAAATTACTTTTTAGAGGGTCAAAGGTTTAGATGTACTTTATTGGGTTTCCTGTAGGTGAGTGGAACAGCCTCCCAGCAGAAGTGGTAGAGGGTAATACAGCGAGGGTGTTAAACATGCATGGGATAGGCATACGGCTCCTGAATCTAAGACGAGACCAACGACTGATTAAGGTTTGAGTCTTTAGATGGGGCTGAATGGGTCTGATCCGCCATTAAATTCTATATTTCATTGTTTCATTTGGCAGGCTAATATTCTCGGGGGCTACTAATTGATAACACGGCTAATAGCCGGATAATTAGGTTGCGAAGGAATGTGGGTAGACTGTTGTTGTGAAAGCAGAAAATATTTGAGAATTGGTCCGGAATGCGACGTACAGAACGCCAGATGCATCCAGGCTTAATGAAGTCTAACGCCGGGTCGTACAGAAAGCACTTAGACAGGTGGTTCGAAAGCATTAAGAATCCTTGGCATAAAGAGAGATCGGTGGAAGCAGAATCCATCGACAAGCGAGTCTGACATATTGTAGCAAGGAACAGCCGTGAGCTCCTAACAAGCCTCGGGCCGGTCTGGGGCCGGTCATTCGAGGATATGGAGAAAACACCTGGAGCTCGGATATCTAACGACTGCCGTTTCAACAGACGAGAGCGATGCGTTCGCATGAAAGATTGGAGCCGGAGCTTCATTTCATCGAGCGAGGGGCCAATCATTCATTCAAAGCGTTGAATTCATTCGCTTTTTCGATGTTCCAGGAGTGCAGTCATTTGATTCATGAACTAGGCAATGAGTATACATTTTGGGTCTAAATATGACTTTTTAAGCACCAGAGGAACAAGAAAATAATAAATAATTATTGAAAATAATAAATAAAATGAGGGACTTAAATTCTTGCTTAAAATGTCAATTTCTTTGCTAAATCAGCTCAAGACAGGCTGTCCGAAACAAATAAAAACTACCATTTCTTATGTTATTTGGGCTTATTTTATTTAATTTTAGGTTTATTGAACCAAAAACGCTAAAAGGTGTCCTTAACAACTGATGAATTGAAAACTCCTTTTTAAAGGTGATGTTCCATTTAGACAAAACATGAATTGTACTATCTATTATGTTAAACCAATAAACCTCAAAAGGGTTAATTAAAAAGATTTTTTTCCCATTTTCTATGGCAATAACCTATCAGTGTCTGTTTTAGTGTCATGTGAGCAAAACTTGCTCAAATAGTTATTTCTGGGAAGGGTTTAACATTAAAGGGCAGTGTTAGATGGAATGGAATGATGTTTTACTTTACTGAGAGGGTGGTAGATAAGTAGAACAGCCTCCCGGCAGAAGTGGTAGAGGGTAATACAGTGAGGGGATTAAACATGCATGGGATAGATATACGGCTCCTGAATCTAAGACGAGACCAACGACTGATTAAGGTTTGGGTCTTTAGCGTTGGAGAAACGGGTGACTAAATGGGGCCGAAAGGGGCCGATCTGCCGGAAAATTCCCCTAGTTTTTTAACTGATGTTATTAAATTGTTTCACCGAGATCTGCTTATTTAATGCGCAATCGGGGAAACCCAGACGCTTACACAGTTTTTATTTCGCAGCAGACGACATCCCAAACATTCACATCTTTTCGTTGTTAGAATGTAACGGATAAACGTAAAAGAAGAAACAAAAAAATCCAAGATCAGAAGGCATCCGTTCGGCTTCCTCTCCCCAAACTGTAAACTGCCTCCCGAACCTGCGCCAGCCTAATTCTTTTATCTCGAGTCGGTAATATGAAGCGGAATAAAACACTAGAGGTTTTCGCTACGGAGCTGGCAGAACTCGCAGCCACTCGTCTTAAAAGTCGAATATTGACACAAATTGTTTCAAGTTGAGTCATAGAGCGGATTCTGGCCGTAAAGTCACAGAAATCGAAAACGGTTATTAGAAAAGATTGGATTTGGGAAGTGTCATAAAGTTGTTCTTATCACAAAATCACTTACTTGAGCTTACAGCAGTGGGTATTCATTTTACAGCAGATCGGCCCCATTCGGCCCCCGTCTAGTCGCCCGTTTCTCCTGCTGTAAAGACTCAAACCTTAATCAGTCGTTGGTCTCGTCTTAGATTCAGGAGCCGTATGTCTATCCCACGCATGTTTAACACCCTCGCTGTATTACCCGCTACCACCTCTGCTGGGAGGCTGTTCCACTTATCTATCACCCTCTCAGTAAAGTAAAACTTCCTTCCCTTACAATAAAGAACCTGACCCTCTGGTTCTAGATTATGGCCTCTTGTTCTAACATTTCTCCTCCTTTGACCCTCTGGACATTTTATAAGCCAACATTACCTTGAGTATGCGGCTGAAGAGTGCAAAAAAGGTACAAATCCATAGAGGGGAAAACCTTTTTATTTCTGCTTTCTTTTATATCGGTTGTCTTAAAAATTCCAAAATATTATTGTATGTATTTTGAAAATAAATAACAAAGGATCTGACATTTTCCATAATGAGGCAATTTATGATTAATTATACTTTTGTTTGAGCGATATTACATTGTATCTGCGGAGGCAGCCTGGTGCTGAGATCAAAGTATAGACACCTCTGATCAAAAGTTTGGGGTCACTGAGCTGTTTTCAAGGGAAAACTGAGGACATTTCTGGCTGTAACAAGAATTGGGACACAGGAGTGATGGGAGTGATAAAGGGCCATTGGAACACAGGAGTGATGGGAGTGATAAAGGGCTATTGGTATACAGGAGTGATGGGAGTGATAAAGGGCCATTGGTACACAGGAGTGATGGGAGTGAAAAAGGGCCGTTGGAACACAGGAGTGATGGGAGTGATAAAGAGCCTCTGTACGAATATTTAGAGATTCATTTTGTTTTATTTTACTGAGAAGGTTGTAGATAAGTGGAACAGCCTCCCAGCAGAAGTGGTAGAGGGTAATACAGTGAGGGTATTAAACATGCGCGGGATAGACATACGGCTCCTGAAGCTAAGACGAGACCAACGACTGATTAAGGTTCGAGTCTTTACAGCAGGAGAAACGGGCGACTAGACGGGGGCCGAATGGGGGCCGATCTGCCGGCAGATTCTATGTTTCTATGGTTTGTTATGGTAATGCACAGATTTTACATTTTATGATACGAAACTCCTGGCATCTAGCTACTAAATGGGGCCGAATGGGGCCGATCTGCTAGCAGATCTCGTAAACCTCCTGCTTTCACACATGCCTTACAGAAACAAAGTGGCAAATTTGTGAAGTTTCTGCGGTAACTTTCCCAAGAGCAAATTTTCCCTTTTTTTGCCCAACTTTAATCATCCTAAATCCACTCCACAATCATACAGGTGTCCCCCCCCCCCGTGTTCAGCTAGCTCTCCGTATACCAACAGGGGCCCTGAGCAATGATTATCTGCTTGTCCCCGTGCTGTCGGAAATATCTTGCCTCGTCGTTCCTGGGGTCCGGAGATATCGAAATTTCAATTTTGGGATATAGCAGCACACAGGCAAGTCCCCTCTTACACTCCGTCGGCCCCCGAGGGCTCCTCTCTGCATTCCATAAATTGGAAATCCAGCGCTGAGTATACTTTCCTTTTAACTTTAATGCTTTTAATTTTCATAAATCTCTTCTTTTTTTTTCCGTTAAAATCGTACACACGAGAGTTGTAAATCTGGCGTCGGCGGAGAACCCCCCCCCTTCTAAATGGAATCCGGGCGCAACTCTACATAACGAGAGGTTTACAAACTCACATAAGACGCGTTAAGCTAATTGGACGTTTGGACGTCCCGCGATGGTTTTTACTGTCACTAATGCAGAAGCTGGAGGCAAGAAGTGCCTCGTGGAGCTAATATTCATCTATTGGATTAACTCGGAGTCACATTACATTAGCCAAGTTAATGTTAACCCCTTAATGACAAAGCCCGTACATGTACGGGCTCAAAATGCATTGTTTTCGATGGGGTTTAGGGACCGCCCATTGTCCTTAAGGGGTTAATGTAAATTGTCTTGCTTTCAGTTGTACGGAAGAATCAGTGTCATCCCACGCAGCGAGTTCTAGACTTGTGCATTCGTCTTCGGGCGAACATGAAAACGAGCACGAAGAGGCCGTTTTTTTGTTCGTTCCGAAGGAACGTAGAACAGAATACAGTGCCGGCAAACCGTAGGCGAAGACGAAGACTCACAATCACGAAGAATCGAAGATTCTTCGTGATCGTCTTCGTTTTTGCCGCGCAACCGCCAAAATTTCAAACAGGAGTGAGCTGATCCTCGTCTGTCCAATCAGCTCACTCTTGTGACGTAACGCTAAGGGTCTCGTCCAATGCCTGTGCTGCTGTTTTTTGAATTCTGAAGGCGCCTTTATAAGACCAGAGCTTGCCTGAGAGATCCATTCATTTTTCGCTGTGACTGCTTTGGCAACACTGCTGTGCTGCATCCGAGCGTTACAGAGAGAGATTGTTCTGTTCTGTGTGAGACTGGTAAGCCTTTCTCACAGTGTACTTCATCCTCACTTCAGTGCTACTTAATATAATTAATTTAATAATAATAATTTGATTAATTTAATTTTTTTAAAATTAATTTGTCATCAACTTTAGTGTAAGTGCTGTTGAGTTGACAGTGCACCCAGTGCCTCAGTGGCACTGGGGTGCCCTTGCCCTGGGCTGGCACTAGTGCCTATTGCCTGTCCTGCTTAAATAAATTAAATAGAATTTATAAATTACAATTTAATAGAATCTATAATTTAATAGTTCATTATAATATATATATATATATATTTGTCAGTCATATATATATATATACTATAGTATACTAGTGTAGAGTGTACTGTAGACATTCATCTACTAGTGTCTAATTTAAAATCAGTAATATTAATTAATATAATTAATAATTGAATTCATTATAAAATATATATATTTGTCAGTTATAGTTAGTAATAGTATACTAGTGTAGAGTGTACTGTAGACATTCAGAACATCTACTAGTGTCTAATCTAAAATCAGTAATATCAATAATTCTCTAATTCTTTCTTATCTTAATAGTTAATTAAATTAGCTATAAATAAAAGTAATAATATTAATTAATTACTACTAGCGTATAGTTCAGCTAATCTTATTAGTACTGGTGCTGCAGCTCTATAGTTTGTGCTTTGTTTTAGCAACAGTAAGAGACCAAGTCAATTTTTCTTAATTAATCTTTCATTTTATTTCATTTGTTTTGCTCACCTCAGTCCATCAGTGAAGTGAACTTGTTGGGCTAGTGAGTGCAGCCGCATAAGTGCTGTGTTTTTTTTTGATCAGCAAGCAGTGACGTTAACTGTTTTGCAAAGATTTTCTCATTTATTTTACATTTTATTTCAATTTTATTAAAAGTACCCTTAGTGTTTTGCTCACCTCAGTCCATCAGTGAAGTGAACTTGTTGGGCTAGTGAGTGCAGCAAGCAGTGAAGATAACTGTTTTGCTGTGACATTTTATTTTATTTCTAATTCTTTTCAAGAAAAATTGACTGTGACGAGCTGTACTAAGCAAAGCTTCAAGCTACTAGCTGTAGTACTAAAATAATTCTAATCTTCTTTAATCTTAATCTATAATATATTATAAATAATAATATTCTAATTCATAATCTATAATATAAGTAATTCTAATTCTAAATTCTAATTCATAATCTATATTCTTCTATCTATAATACATAATATATAAGTAAATTAGTTCTAATCTATTAATATTATATAACTTAATATTAATTAATAAATCATATACTGAATCTGATTTAACCTCACTTTAGCTTAGTGGGTTTGAGAGCGTCTGCCTAGAGGTAGACTTATAGTAAGGAAATATAGCTTTAGGCTAGCATAGTAGTAGGCTAAGCTCTTAGGCCCGTGTAAATTCAAATTAAAAATAAAATACTGCTAGTTATTAAATAGTTAATCTTGAGTTAATAATTTAAATAACTTTAGGATTTTGGCAGATTGCACACAGCACAGTGCAGTAGTGCATAGTTTTACTTTTTAAGCAGTAGCACTGAAGAGAACTTCCTCTAATTTTTTTGTCTTTAATTCGTTTTTCCTTTTTTTTATTTTTATTTTTTTATTTTTTTTTTATAGTTTTTTAAACACTACACTACACTACACTACACTACACTACACACACAACACAAAATTTGAAATGGATCCTCCTTTTGGGACTAAGGAGGGACAAGCTCCATCTACCACCACCACCACCAGCACCACCACCAGCACCACCACCAGTTCTAAGATGCAGCCTTTGCGTCAGTCTAGTCGGCCAAGTAGGCCAAGCTCTCGCTTATCATTTGGGGAAGCATTGCTTGAAGGATCATCAAGTAAAGGAAAGGCACCAAAAGCAGGCAGTAGTAGTGCGGCTAGGCCCACAAGCTCTATGGTTTTTTACGGAAAGCCTAAAGCACCAGAAGCACGTTCAAAGTTAAAGGGTAGCACAAGTAGTACCAGCCCAGTGACTAAAAAGAAGTGCCTTTTGCCCCAAGCAGCATCTTCCCCATCCACCAGCAGCATGCAAGGTACCAAGCAGAGCCAAATTAGCAGCAAGACTCAGAGGGGTCCCAAACCAAAGCGATCTCATTCCTTTGTAGGGAAAACCACCACCACCACCCCCACCTCTACCGCCTCTACCACCACTAGTGCTGCGCCTACTGTTCCCACTGGTACCGCCACGCCATGTCCTCCTAGTACCTCTAGCAAGCCACCAAGTCCTTACAAAATTTTTGTAAAGACAGTTAGAGAGAGGGCTACACATAGTGGAACTCCACCTAGCGAGGTAGCAGAGGAGCCTGAGACTGAGAGGCCAAGTGCAGAGTCTATTCTTCCTGCTCGCACTACTACTAGTCACGAGTCTCACGACGATATCAGTCTTAGCTCCAGCCTAGCAGGAATTCCATTCGATCTGGCTAATGAAGAGCTAGACTATGAGCCAGAGGAAGTAGAGGAGATGAGTGGTCAGGAATCAGATTCCTCAGGGAGCAGTGTCCAAATGACTAGTGCACAATTTTCCCCTGAGCCTCCACCTTCTCCGCTACGATCATCACCATCACCACCACCAGCAGCAGCAGCAAAACCTAGCAAATCTAAAGCAATTAGCAGTCCCACTATGGCCAGTACTGTTACCACCAGTCCCACCACCACTAGTTCTGCCTCTGTTCATCCACCCCGAGCAGTAAGAGCAGCACCCAAGGCACACTCCAAGGCTATGCGCGCCCCAATTTGGGAGCACTTTGAAAATGTTGAAGAAGGGCGCTATGGAAAGTGCAAACATTGTGGGAAGCTAATAAGCAGAGGGAAAGTGTCTGGCCATTTTACCAGTGCTAGCATGAAGCATCACCTCAGCACTCAACACAACGCTGTGCTATTGGGGAAAGATGCAGAGGTAAAACTTAGTGCAGGCAGCATAGCTGGTGGCCGTGGAAAAACCCCAACAGCTTCTTCTTCTGAGCCAATAGCAGCAGCAGCAGCAGCAGCAGCAACTAGTGCTGGCAGCCAGAGACCAAGGCAGGTTGGAGCACTGCATGCCCAGCCCACCCTGGAAGAATTTGGGGCATTCCACTCCAAGAGAACGATGCCCAAACAGCAGGCCAATAAAGTAACGCGACTTATTGGTCAGTTCATTGCTGTTGGAGGGGCATCCTTCTCCATGATTGAAGGGGAGCCTTTCAAACAATTGATGGCGGCTGTGGCTCCACAATACACAGTTCCGTCACGTTCCACTTTCAGCAGGAACATTGTCCCCTCGCTGTATCGGTCCTGTGTTGCAGCAGTGAAAGAGGAGCTTTCCAAGGCTGCTGGTCAGTGTGTTCATTTCACTACAGATTTGTGGAGTGCACCTAGCGCCCAGCATGCCTTTCTTTCTTTGACAGCACACTGGTGGCAGCCCGGTGTGTCTAAGGAAGTTGCTGCAGCAGGCTACCGATCATTCCTTCTCCATGCAGAAGTGATGGATGAAAAGCACACTTCCCAAAATATTCTGCATGCGATTAGGAAAATGTTTAGCCTTTGGGTGGGAGCAGAGGCGGGCACCAATGTTGAAGTTGGTTTTGTGGTAACTGACGGAGGTGCCAATATGGTGAAAGCGCTGCGAGATGGTCATATTGTTGGTGTGCGCTGTGCAGCCCACATCATCCATCTTGTAGTGAAGGCAGCAATGTCAGAAGGAACTAATGTGGCAGCAGTAGTTCTGTCCCGCTGCAGAAAGATCGCTGGGCACTTTCACCATAGTGTTAAGGCTAGCCAACTTTTGAGGGAAGAGCAAGAGAGGTCAGGTCTTCCCGTACACTGCCTACGTCAGGATGTCAGTACACGGTGGAACTCCACGTTAGACATGCTAGAGAGGATTTTGGAGCAGCAGAGGGCAATCCATAATCTTGCCTCAGAGCACAATATAGGGATTACCTCTCCATTGAATAGGGAGGATTGGACAGTGATCGCCCAGCTAGTGGCAGTCCTTAAACCATTCAGGGATGCCACAGAAAATTTAAGCTCAAACACTGCCAGTCTGGCCCAGGTAATCCCAGTGTTCTCCCATCTAGGCAGCAAGATGGATGTGTTCCTTGGAAACCGTGAGGCTGTTCAAGGTGGCACTCTACATCCTGACGTAGCAGCCATAGTCAGGAAGCTGAAGGATCTGCTAAAAGTACACCTTCGCAAGCGAATGGAAGAGAGTCCCGAAATGATGCTAGCGTGCCTTTGTGATCCAAGAATTAAGGGAAAGCTAGCTTTGAAATTCAATGTTCTCAGTAGCTACCGGGAGCAATTGGTCAACAAGGTGCGTGACTGGCAGCGTAAAATGGGAATGCTGTCCGAGGAGGGTGAGGTGCAGGAGGAGGAAGAGATGATGTGGTCTGCTACCCCTAGCAGCAGCATCAGCAGCAGTGCCACAAGCAGCACAACACAGCTGAGTGGAGCAGCTGCGTTTTGGGAAGAGGCACTTGGCAGTATAGTTGGACCATCTGACAGAGCTAGCAGCAGAAAGGAGAGTAGTGCTGCTGAAATGGTCAAACTTTACCTCTGTGAAGTTCCTTCTGCTCCTAATGTTGATCCTCTTAGCTACTGGGATGAAAAGAAGAGTGTGTGGCCTGCACTCTCATGGGTTGCGCAGCAGCTTCTATCATGTCCGCCAACCACTGTTCAAAGTGAGCGCGTGTTTTCTATGACTGGAAACATACTGAGTCCACAGCGCTCACGCATGGCACCTCATCTGATGGAGCAGATTGCCTTTCTTAAATTCAATCTGCCCAAATTGGGTTACCCAGCTCTTAGCTTGGAAAGTTAAATTTTTTCTCTCTAATGTTTAAGGTAGTTTCTCCCCCTGGTTGCACTTGCTGCGGTGTGGCAATGCCTGCTACCTCCGCTGGTGTAGCCAATTTACGCTAGGGCCTAGTGTCTGAGCTCTGTAAGTCCGCTCCCAAACGCCTAGGACTGACAGTCTTTGGATGCTTTGCCCTGGGGTGAAACAGGTGAGTGGGTCGTCAATTGCCCACTCATTCACCTTTTTCCGTTTCCAACGCTGCTGCTGGTGGTGGTGCCAGTATCTTTTGCCAGTTCGCTTCCTGGCTGAAATCATGCCTCAGATGTCCCTAATGGAAAGGGTAGTTTCTCCCCCCTGGTTGCACTTGCTGCGGTGTGGCAACGCCTGCTACCTCCGCCGGTGTAGCTAGCTTATGCTAGGGCCTTGTGTCTGAGTTCTGTAGGTCTGCTCCCAAACGCCAAGGACTGACAGTGCTTGGATGCTTTGCCCTGGGGTGAAACAGGTGAGCGGGTCGTCAATTGCCCACTCATTTGCCTTTCCCAATTCTGCTGCTGCTGGTGGTGGTGCCAGTGTCTCTCTTCAATGCCAGTTCGCTTCCTGGCTAGTGTCATGCCTCGAATGTCCCTGATGGTAAGGGTAGTTTCTCCCCCCTGGTTGCACTTGCTGTGGTGTGGCAACGCCTGCTACCTCCGCCGGTGTAGCCAGCTTACGCTAGGGCCTTGTGTCTGAGCTCTGGAAGTCCGCTCCCAAACGCCAAGGACTGACAGTTTTTGGATGCTTTGCCCTGGGGTGAAACAGGTGAGCGGGTCGTCAATTGCCCACTCATTCGCCTTTCCCAATTCTGCTGCTGCTGGTGGTGGTGCCAGTGTCTCTCTTCAATGCCAGTTCGCTTCCTGGCTAGTGTCATGCCTCGAATGTCCCTGATGGTGAGGGTAGTTTCTCCCCCCTGGTTGCACTTGCTGCGGTGTGGCAACGCCTGCTACCTCCGCCGGTGTAGCCAGCTTACGCTAGGGCCTTGTGTCTGAGTTCTGGAAGTCCGCTCCCAAACGCCAAGGACTGACAGTTTTTGGATGCTTTGCCCTGGGGTGAAACAGGTGAGCGGGTCGTCAATTGCCCACTCATTCGCCTTTCCCAATTCTGCTGCTGCTGGTGGTGGTGCCAGTGTCTCTCTTCAATGCCAGTTCGCTTCCTGGCTAGTGTCATGCCTCGAATGTCCCTGATGGTGAGGGTAGTTTCTCCCCCCTGGTTGCACTTGCTGCGGTGTGGCAACGCCTGCTACCTCCGCCGGTGTAGCCAGCTTACGCTAGGGCCTTGTGTCTGAGTTCTGGAAGTCCGCTCCCAAACGCCAAGGACTGACAGTTTTTGGATGCTTTGCCCTGGGGTGAAACAGGTGAGCGGGTCGTCAATTGCCCACTCATTCGCCTTTCCCAATTCTGCTGCTGCTGGTGGTGGTGCCAGTGTCTCTCTTCAATGCCAGTTCGCTTCCTGGCTAGTGTCATGCCTCGAATGTCCCTGATGGTGAGGGTAGTTTCTCCCCCCTGGTTGCACTTGCTGCGGTGTGGCAACGCCTGCTACCTCCGCCAATGTAGCCAGCTTACGCTAGGGCCTTGTGTCTGAGCTCTGGAAGTCCGCTCCCAAACGCCAAGGACTGACAGTGTTTGGATGCTTTGCCCTGGGGTGAAACAGGTGAGCGGGTCGTCAATTGCCCACTCATTTGCCTTTTCCAATGCTGCTGCTGCTGCTGCTGCTGCTGCTGCTGCTGCTGGTGGTGCCAGCATCTCTTCTCTGCCAGTTCGCTTCCTGGCTAGTGTCATGCCTTAATTGTCCCTTATGGTAAGGGCAGTTTCTCCCCCCTGGTTGCACTTGCTGCGGTGTGGCAACGCCTGCTACCTCCGCCAATGTAGCCAGCTTACGCTAGGGCCTTGTGTCTGAGCTCTGGAAGTCCGCTCCCAAACGCCAAGGACTGACAGTGTTTGGATGCTTTGCCCTGGGGTGAAACAGGTGAGCGGGTCGTCAATTGCCCACTCATTTGCCTTTTCCAATGCTGCTGCTGCTGCTGCTGCTGCTGCTGGTGGTGCCAGCATCTCTTCTCTGCCAGTTCGCTTCCTGGCTAGTGTCATGCCTTAATTGTCCCTTATGGTAAGGGCAGTTTCTCCCCCCTGGTTGCACTTGCTGCGGTGTGGCAACGCCTGCTACCTCCGCCAATGTAGCCAGCTTACGCTAGGGCCTTGTGTCTGAGCTCTGGAAGTCCGCTCCCAAACGCCAAGGACTGACAGTGTTTGGATGCTTTGCCCTGGGGTGAAACAGGTGAGCGGGTCGTCAATTGCCCACTCATTTGCCTTTTCCAATGCTGCTGCTGCTGCTGCTGCTGCTGCTGCTGCTGCTGCTGGTGGTGCCAGCAGCTCTTCTCTGCCAGTTCGCTTCCTGGCTAGTGTCATGCCTTAATTGTCCCTTATGGTAAGGGCAGTTTCTCCCCCCTGGTTGCACTTGCTGCGGTGTGGCAACGCCTGCTACCTCCGCCAATGTAGCCAGCTTACGCTAGGGCCTTGTGTCTGAGCTCTGGAAGTCCGCTCCCAAACGCCAAGGACTGACAGTGTTTGGATGCTTTGCCCTGGGGTGAAACAGGTGAGCGGGTCGTCAATTGCCCACTCATTTGCCTTTCCCAATTCTGCTGCTGCTGGTGGTGGTGCCAGTGTCTCTCTTCAATGCCAGTTCGCTTCCTGGCTAGTGTCATGCCTCGAATGTCCCTGATGGTGAGGGCAGTTTCTCCCCCCTGGTTGCACTTGCTGCGGTGTGGCAACGCCTGCTACCTCCGCCAATGTAGCCAGCTTACGCTAGGGCCTTGTGTCTGAGCTCTGGAAGTCCGCTCCCAAACGCCAAGGACTGACAGTGTTTGGATGCTTTGCCCTGGGGTGAAACAGGTGAGTGGGTCGCCAATTGCCCACTCATTCGCCTTTTCAATGCTGCTGCTGGTGGTGGTGCCAGCATCTCTTCTCTGCCAGTTCGCTTCCTGGCTAGAGTCATGCCCAAAATGTCCCTAATTGTAAGGGCAGTTTCTCCCCCCTGGCTGCCTCTGTCTGCGGTGTGGCAACGCCTGCTACCTCCGCCGGAGTGGCCAGCTTACGCTAGGGCCTTGTGTCTGAGCTCTGGAAGTCTGCTGCCAAACGTCTAAGACTGACAGTGTTTGGGTGCTTTGCCCTGGGGTGAAACAGGTGAGTGGGTCGCCAATTGCCCACTCATTCGCCTTTCCCATTTTTCAATGCTGCTGCTGGTGGTGGTGGTGGTGCCAGCATCTCTTCTCTGCCAGTTCGCTTCCTGGCTAGAGTCATGCCCAAAATGTCCCTAGTGGTAAGGGCAGTTTCTCCCCTCTGGCTGCGTCTGTTTGCGGTGTGGCAACGCCTGCTACCTCCGCCGGAGTGGCCAGCTTACGCTAGGGCCTTGTGTCTGAGCTCTGGAAGTCTGCTGCCAAACGTCTAAGACTGACAGTGTTTGGGTGCTTTGCCCTGGGGTGAAACAGGTGAGTGGGTCGCCAATTGCCCACTCATTCGCCTTTCCCAATTCTGCTGCTGCTGCTGCTGCTGGTGGTGCCAGTGTCTCTTCGATGCCAGTTCGCTTCCTGGCTAGTGTCATGAATCAAATGTCCCTAATGGTAAGGGCAGTTTCTCCCCCCTGGCTGCCTCTGTCTGCGGTGTGGCAACGCCTGCTACCTCCGCCGGAGTGGCCAGCTTACGCTAGGGCCTAGTGTCTGAGCTCTGGAAGTCTGCTGCCAAACGTCTAAGACTGACAGTGTTTGGGTGCTTTGCCCTGGGGTGAAACAGGTGAGTGGGTCGCCAATTGCCCACTCATTCGCCTTTCCCAATTCTGCTGCTGCTGCTGCTGCTGGTGGTGCCAGTGTCTCTTCGATGCCAGTTCGCTTCCTGGCTAGTGTCATGAATCAAATGTCCCTAATGGTAAGGGCAGTTTCTCCCCCCTGGCTGCCTCTGTCTGCGGTGTGGCAACGCCTGCTACCTCCGCCGGAGTGGCCAGCTTACGCTAGGGCCTAGTGTCTGAGCTCTGGAAGTCTGCTGCCAAACGTCTAAGACTGACAGTGTTTGGGTGCTTTGCCCTGGGGTGAAACAGGTGAGTGGGTCGCCAATTGCCCACTCATTCGCCTTTCCAATTTTTCAATGCTGCTGGTGGTGGTGGTGGTGGTGGTGGTGGTGCCAGCATCTCTTCTCTGCCAGTTCGCTTCCTGGCTAGAGTCATGCCCAAAATGTCCCTAATTGTAAGGGCAGTTTCTCCCCCCTGGCTGCCTCTGTCTGCGGTGTGGCAACGCCTGCTACCTCCGCCGGAGTGGCCAGCTTACGCTAGGGCCTTGTGTCTGAGCTCTGGAAGTCTGCTGCCAAACGTCTAAGACTGACAGTGTTTGGGTGCTTTGCCCTGGGGTGAAACAGGTGAGTGGGTCGCCAATTGCCCACTCATTCGCCTTTCCCAATTCTGCTGCTGGTGGTGGTGCCAGTGTCTCTTCTCTGCCAGTTCGCTTCCTGGCTAGTGTCATGAATCAAATGTCCCTAATGGTAAGGGCAGTTTCTCCCCCCTGGCTGCCTCTGTCTGCGGTGTGGCAACGCCTGCTACCTCCGCCGGAGTGGCCAGCTTACGCTAGGGCCTTGTGTCTGAGCTCTGGAAGTCTGCTGCCAAACGTTTAAGACTGACAGTGTTTGGGTGCTTTGCCCTGGGGTGAAACAGGTGAGTGGGTCGCCAATTGCCCACTCATTCGCCTTTCCCAATTCTGCTGCTGCTGCTGCTGCTGGTGGTGCCAGTGTCTCTTCGATGCCAGTTCGCTTCCTGGCTAGTGTCATGAATCAAATGTCCCTAATGGTAAGGGCAGTTTCTCCCCCCTGGCTGCCTCTGTCTGCGGTGTGGCAACGCCTGCTACCTCCGCCGGAGTGGCCAGCTTACGCTAGGGCCTTGTGTCTGAGCTCTGGAAGTCTGCTGCCAAACGTCTAAGACTGACAGTGTTTGGGTGCTTTGCCCTGGGGTGAAACAGGTGAGTGGGTCGCCAATTGCCCACTCATTCGCCTTTTCAATGCTGCTGCTGGTGGTGGTGCCAGCATCTCTTCTCTGCCAGTTCGCTTCCTGGCTAGAGTCATGCCCAAAATGTCCCTAATGGTAAGGGCAGTTTCTCCCCCCTGGCTGCCTCTGTTTGCGGTGTGGCAACGCCTGCTACCTCCGCCGGAGTGGCCAGCTTACGCTAGGGCCTTGTGTCTGAGCTCTGGAAGTCTGCTGCCAAACGTCTAAGACTGACAGTGTTTGGGTGCTTTGCCCTGGGGTGAAACAGGTGAGCGGGTCGCCAATTGCCCACTCATTTGCCTTTCCCATTTCCTTTTCCATTTCATTATTTTCCTTCTGATACACAACCAACCAAACATAACACACACAATAACACATATAACACATATAACACACAGTGACATCACACATAACACACATACACACACACTTACAATGCACAAAACACAAGGACGTTTTCCTTGTTATTTGCCCTGGCCTTCACTCACTAATAGCATTACATTAACACTATAACTCACACTTCACCCTATAACATTTTTCCATCCACATACCTGCCAACAGACCCAACTTTTTCAGGGACAGTCCTGCTTTTTTCCAGTCCTGTCCCATCTAATTTAGCTAAACTAGGTATGCAAAATGCAAATACACATAGGTAGTTATAGCTTGGTAGGTAACGCTACTATAAACATTTAATAAATATAATCAAGTACTAAATAATAAATCTAACTTTAAAATACATTTAAATAAACCCCTATTTTTTTTAAAAAAAAAAACATTAAAATTAAATTATTATTATTTAGACATAATCCATCTTTAACCAAACCAGTGCACTGCTACTAATCTTAAACATAACCGTACATTAACCCTAAGCTATTTTTTAGTTCTTGTCCAACATTTTTCCATCAGCATACCTGCCAACACACCCAAGATTTTGGTGGACAGTCCTGCTATTTTCCAGTCCTGTCCAATAAGTAAGTTGGGTTGTTGCAAAGTATGCCATTGTAAATAGGTAGCAAATGTTAGGCATGTAAAGTGGTCCAAAATCAATTTAAAAATGTAAAATATTCCCTATTCTTTTATTAAACATCTATGGACAGTACACCTCGGTATGTGTGTGCAACTCTATTGGTCGTTTCGGCAGGGGGCTCGCCTGCCATCAACGAATGAAGTGCATTCTGCAGTTCTGCAATTCACTCGTTGATGCCAGACCAGCCCCCTGCCGAAACGACCAATAGAGCTGCACACATGTACCTTCACGGCAGCTGCTGCTGCTGTGATGTGTTATTAACCCCGTATTAACCCCTGCTAGGCAACCAGGAGGAAAACGAAGATTAAACGAGCACGAAGAATGTCCGCGAATATTCGCCCGAAGAGAAGACAGGAACGGGCGAATATTCGCGGAATACGAAGATTTTTTTTTCCCCGAAGACGAGCACGAAGACGAACACGAAGAGCCCCCTGGTGCCCAAGTCTAGCGAGTTCCTCCTTTAAATACTGATATAAACTGTAAAAAAAATCCGGGGTGCTGTTGATAGACAGTTTTTTTGGGGGGGGTCGTTTTAGTAGATCGGGTGAATAATGCGAGTCTTTAATAAAAGAAGCTGAATTTATCCACGCGCTTTGTAAAAGATCTCCGTTTGTAACGAGCGATCCGCCTTTTGCCCGGAGATCGTTGGCGGAGATCGCGCTTTGTAGTTAATGGAGAGGATTTAGTCGCATTTGTCAAGCCAGGGTTTGCGTTTTAAAGACGAAGCCAGGCTGGCTGATGCTTTAAGAGATTAACAGCGAGGGCAGTGAAGGTGCGGAATCCACTGCCGAGGGAGGTGGTTCTATCAGATACAACGGATGCCAACAGAAAGAGTCTGAATGTTGTATTGAAATCATATAAATGACAGAATAACTAGTAATATTTTAGAGCTTCTTGGTCTAAGGAGAAATTGGATTGCCTTTTGAAGTCACCCCCCCCAAGTGCCAAAATATTAAAAATAGCCTTCTTGTGGATCAAAAAGCAGGAAGGATTGGTGGAAAAGTTGAATTTAATGGACTTTTTTCTATCTATCCATCTATCTGTCTATCTATCTATATCTATCTGTCTGTCTATCTATCTATCTATTTATCTATCTATCTATCTATCTATCTTTCTATCTGTCTGTCTATCTATCTATCTATCTATCTATCTATCTATCTATCTATCTATCTATTATCTATCCATCTATCTATCTATCTATCTATTTATCTATCTATCTATCATCTATCTATCTATCTATCTATCTATCTATCTATCTATCTATCTATCTATCTCACATACCCACATTTCTTGTAACCTTAAAGTAAATGTAATTGAAAAATTACTATAAAATAAATTGCTTATTTTATTTACTATTGAGAAAAACTATGCATCATTTTATAAATAATAAAATGTAATATATAATAAAGCAAAGAATCTCTAAAACCGTCAGCTTTTGTGTGAAGCAGATAGTAGAAAAAAAGAAACAAAAAGAGAATAAAAACTAAACAAAAAAAAACTCTCTTCTAGCAGCAGAACTGTTGGAAACCGAGCCGCACGTTATCTGAATATTATCTGAATATTATCTGAATATTATCGGAATATTATCGGAATATTATCGGAATATTATCTGAATATTATCGGAATATTATCTGAATATTATCGGAATATTATCGGAATATTATCTGAATATTATAGGAATATTATCGGAATATTATCGGAATATTATCTGAATATTATCGGAATATTATCGGAATATTATCTGAATATGTTTCAGTGATTGGAATTTTCCTGTTTGATAAAATCCTCGGCAGAATTTCAATACAAATCAACTGCAATAAACGTTTCCGTGTTTATACCTTCATTACCGTAAAATGATTAATCTCCCCGAAAGACGCTCTTAACAAATGCAGTCAATAGAAATCCTTCCCAGAGACGGCTCGTTCGCGTTAACGCTGAAAAAGTCTGACTGCGGGAAATGATGCCAGGAGTTCGGTATCATAAAATCTGTGCATTACCATAACAAACCCTAGAAACATAGAATCTGCCGGCAGATCGGCCCCATCCGGCCCCCGTCTAGTCTCCCGTTTCTCCTGCTGTAAAGACTCAAACCTTAATCAGTCGTTGGTCTCGTCTTAGATTCAGGAGCCGTATGTCTATCTCATGCGTGTTTAATCCTCTCACTGTATTACCCTCTACCACCTCTGCTGGGAGGCTGTTCCACTTATCAACCCCCCTCTCAGTAAATTCAAAAAGCACTCAAAGACTTACGGTGAATAAATGTGGTTGGCAAAGATTACATGATTGTCACCGGACATACTTAAAGTAGCGTCCAAAATGGACCTGAAAATAATGTCTCCTCGTGCCGGTTCAAAATTGTTTAGAAATGACCCTTCTGACCTGGACCGTGTATATATAAGTAATGTTAGAATGAGTGTGTATATGTGTGTTAGTGAGTATGAGTCAGTGTATGTGTAAGCATGTGTGTGTGTAAGCATGTTTATGTATGTGAGCTAAAGTGTATGTTGCAAGGCGCAAAAAAAAGGCACAGGCAAGCTGTTTGGGGGCAATTATGGCACAGACAAGATGTTTGAAGACAATGATGGCACAGACCATGCAAAAGTTGGCACTCACATGCTATTTGGGGCAAAGGTGGCACTGTTGGACATGCTGGTAAAGGTAGGAGGCATCATCTTCATTCTGTCTCCGTATCCCACAATGCAGCGAACTTACTTCTTGTTCATAAAACGTTTTACAATTTTTTTGCAGAAAACAGGCGTGGAAATGAGTTCCTCAGGTGCCCAAAGAAGTCTCAAAAACCGCAATAATTGTGTTAAAATCTATTAATGCCAGGTGTATTTTTTAGTAGTACCAATACTAAAGATCCCCAACAAATACAAAACAGACCATTTAAGTATACTTCTCCAAATCAGTAAAATTCACTGAAGCAAAATATAAACATTGAGACTAACCCAGTAATAATGAGCTTTCATTAGAAATTGGTTAAGTCTACAAAAAGATACGTTATCCGTCATTGTACAGCGCCGCGGAATAGGATGGTGCTATATAAATTAATAAATAATAATAAGTACTGTTTTTTTCCAATTAGTCAAGCTATTTAAATATTTACAACTGTATTTTGCCCACCCAGTAAATAATAAGATACAGCCAACTGATGAAAATGCACATTTTTTTAATTATTAATTTTTAATTTCGTAGTTTTCAGTTTCATCAGAGCGTCCAAGGGATTAAATTAAACAAATTTTTGTGTCGTTATTGATTGATAAATCCCGACTGGCAGAATTAATCGAGATCAATGACAAAATCTGATCTCTCCTCGATCATATTCACTGAGTAATATCCGTCCCACCGCGCGGTGACCCCGGCCGGCCATTTGTAACGCGTTGTGCCGAGTAATCTCGATATAATTTCCAATCATAATTCATTAGGGAAGCGCGTCGGCTCTCATACCGCCTATGGCAGCAAACAGTCGGGCGGACTGCGTCCAGACTCCAATTGCACGAAACAATGACATCGATTCATCACAAACATAATGGAAGTAATAGGAAAATGTAGACAGCTTGGCAACAACTATTGGAAACATAAAAAAAAAATCACCACAAAACATGCAATATTTAAAACCTGGCAGATTTGGAGGATTTATTCATCATTGAGCTTCGTACGGAGCCGGACGCCGTTTTTGACCCCCCTAGGAGTTTGTTGTTCTCGTCTCCGTTCTACGGTGCAGCTCTCTATAAGGTACGAGCCAATGTAGGTTGGCATTTGCCCAGAATTACCACCCAGGGGCATCTACACTGTCCGCCTTCACGTTAAGGATGATGGAATGGTAAGTATCCTGGATGTCAGATGGACAAAGGTGTCAACGTTGCACAGAAGACTTTACACGGTAACAAGGTCACAGAGGTTGAAAAGAGGCCATCAAGCTCAACCTTTCCATACTTGTTCATCAAGAAGCAGGTAAAAACTCCAAATTCATTTCCCCCCCCCCAGAAAAAAGAAATCCCCAGTGAATTCAGAGCAATCAGATCCTCCCACGTATTAAAAGCACCCACGTTAATTATTAGAATTAGTAACTGCTTTGTTCATTAGAAAGGCATTTATTTCTCGGCAACGCGTTTCGCATGTTAACAGCTCTGATTGTAAGAACAATACTTCCTCTTATTTTCTCTAACCTCAGAGGTTGCCGCTATGCCCGGACCGGTCTTTATAGTGTCCTTGAGTAGACTTCTATATGGTAATAATAATCATGCCCCAACATACGCATCCTTTCACCAAAACCTGTCTTCATAACTGAGATCTTCCATTCCTTTAATTTGTTTTGCGAAACGCTTTTACACAGTTCCGCGACGCTTTTATGTACTGGCATCCTAGACTGTGCGCCATTATCAAGGCAATCTTAGTTCTCATTCCATTCTATCGATTTTTAACCCCTTAAGGACAATGAGCGGTCCCTAACCCCATTGAAAACAATGCATCTTGAGCCCGTACATGCACGGGCTTTGTCGTTAAGGGGTTAATAGAGGGTAACAATTTTCTTGCCTTGAGATTACACGCCGATGGAAAGTCTGGTTTGATGACTTCTCCCAGATCCTTATTCATTGTAGATTTTCCCAATAAGCAATTTTTAAACAGCATGTGGTTTTTTTTTGTCCCAAGTGCATAATTCTATATTTTTCTACGTTGAAAAACATCTGACTTTTTACTGTCCCTGTCTTTTATTTTGTAGCAAGTAGATGTTGGAGGAAATGTAATTATTTGCCCAATTGTTGCATTTCAGTTCCTGCCTAGAAATGGGATGATGGAAAGGCTCTTATCTAGAAGACAATCTGGAGACAATCCAAATGCGGTCTATTCTCACTAAAATGTGGCTTACTGGAAAGCGAGATGTTTAAATGCAATGACCGTGCAATGAAAGCCATCGATATATATAATGAAATGCACATCAGCGATAATACAGTCATTCCCACCAACAATCGCCGAGGCCGTTAGAATTCACATTTCTCCGGCTCGCCTTTGTGATAATCGGAAAACGCGGCTTTATTACCCTGGATGTGGAATGGAAAAAACGGAATGGAAGAAAAAGAAAACCTAGTCTATTCATTCTTACCCTATAATCTCCAATCTAGATTTCCCGTTAAATTGAACTTATTACAGAATGAAGCCCCAAATACGGCACAAATGAGTTATAATGTATAGAAGCCGGGGCCTTTATTAAAGGGAGCTTTCACTGAATTTCTTTATTACTAGTATGAGATTAAAATTATATTTTCAAAAATATTGCGCTTTTTTCTATAGTTCTGGTTTTTGCATAATATAGTTTTCCAGCAGCTGCATATCAGCCGTTTGTATGATTCTCGTCTGCTATCTGATCCCCGATCTACTAAACACCCCGACTCCTTATCATACTGCCTGCGGGGAACAATAGAACGACTCAGTCTTAATCGCCCAGCTGGACACTCTGACTTATCACATTCTATATGCAGGAACGGACTTCATTAGCACTGCCATAAAGTGAAAGCTCAGTGTGGTATTTGACCTGGGACGGTCACTCAAACTATCAGCCTCCATATCAGCTATATGTCTATAAATTAACTTTAAAAAATAAGCCTGACCTAAGTCTGAAACTTAACAAAAAAAAAACAACAGAATTTGGTGTGTTAGTGATAGACTCCGCCAACAAGAATTATGGATTCATTGCCCAGTAATACAATTTTAAAGATTGTTGGGGGGGGCAGTCAATATTCCCCAAAATACCAAAGAAATGAAAAAGTCATTTATAGTAAAAGACAGCTATTGGTTCTAAAGCGAAATTTACATCTTGACCCCTTTCAAAGCCCAACACTGGACTTTGTGCTCTACTAATAACTGTTTTTCTTAAGGAGACCCCCTCTTCTTTCTCCAGGGTTTGTGGGGGAGCAACATTTGGCCACGCCCACTCTCCACCCACTTCCTTCCCACACCCTATCTACTTAAGGCTTCCCGGGACTAGCCCCGCCCTACATGCAGCCCCCCCCCTCTGAAAAGTCCCTCATTGGCCCATTTGAACCATTGTCAGGCATGCTTAAACCTTCATGTCCCGCAACTGTAGCCAATCCTATGAATGTTTCAATTCCTTGACTATATTAACCATTAACGTTTCTACTGGGAGACTGTTCCACCTATCTACCACTCTCTGGCATTTCTACTAAATCTCCCACCCAGATTATGGCCTCTCTTGTCCTAACTTGTGTTACCTTCTTTAACCCTTTATGCATCCTGATGTTTCTCCCATCCCCCTTCTCGCAGACTATTTGAGAATATATGATTTCCACCAGTCTTTTAAGCCTCCTTCGAGAAATCCTCGCACACTCAATATGGATTTTTTTACACTTGAAATATTCAGATAACGTTAGTGCCGGAATAATGAAGCCGTACGATAAACTATAAAATGATTTCCAAACCACGCTAAGGATGCACAATACGCCCGCTCTTACAAAAGAATATTAACAATTCACCTGGTGGCTGTTCTTACCTGATAAGAAGGCACGTTCCAGAGTGAAATTATAAAAAAAATATTTGTTTATGCCCCAAACGAAGGAAAATTGAAAATGAAAAATGTTAAACAACATTTAACTATGAATTACATGAATTCCGCTATTGGTACCCAGTTTCCTTTGGCAAATTATAAAATATAAATAAAAATATTTATATATTTTTTTCATAAAACTTTTTTTTTTTTTACAACAAATAAGCCTTATTCAAATAAACGAAGCCTCAATTAAATTAGAATTAGCTTAACTGCATGGTTTTAATAAGGCTGCGTAAATAACTTTACTAAAATTACAGAGTAATTAAGCCCTATTTATACGTGCTCTGGTGCCTTTAAAAACATGAAAAAATGTATTACAGATTCTGCATTTTAATTATTATAGCCTAGATCTATAGCCTGAATTATGATTGATATAGTCATTTTGAGTAGTCATTTTTTAAAGGTTTGCAAAGTCAAGCTGGGTAATAATAATACCGTGTATATATATAAAATTACTTTAAAACATTTATAATTCTACACAGTGAAAAAAAGGTAACATAATTGCAAAAGTTTTTTTTTCTAATAATCAACTAGCCTTCCCATTGGAAAATGGGAGTGATGGGAGTGATAAAGGAGTAATGGGAGTGATAAAGGGTCATTGGAACACAGGAGTGATGGGAGTGATAAAGGGCCATTGGGACACAGGAGTGATGGGAGTGATAAAGGGCCATTGAGACACAGGAGTGATGGGAGTGATAAAGGGCCATTGGGACACAGGAGTGATGGGAGTGATGAAGGGCCATTGGAACACAGGAGTGATGGGAGTGATAAAGGGCCATTGGAACACAGGAGTGATGGGAGTGATAAAAAGGGCCATTGGAACACAGGAGTGATGGGATGATAAAGGGCCATTGGGACACAAGAGTGATGGGAGTGATAAAGGGCCGTTGGGACACAGGAGTGATGGGAGTGATAAAGGGCCGTTGGGACACAGGAGTGATGGGAGTGATAAAGGGCCATTGGGACACAGGAGTGATGGGAGTGATGAAAGGCTTCTGTACGCCTATGAAGAGATTCCATTAAAAAGATTTACAACATTAACCCCGTCTGCGCTGAATTTCTGATCCTTTTCATGTTATTTTAATGGACAAAATGTGCTTTTCTTTCAAAAACAAGTGACCCCAAACTTTTGAATGGGTGTATGCGCGCATATATTTATTGTTATTATTTTTTACTGTTACGATGTCTTTCAATTATTCTAAATTCAGAAAAGTTTTGTTTATTTCTTGTGATAATTTTTAAATGGATTTAATTCCGCAAATAGAAAAATGTTCGTTTAGAATTTAACAGAGAGAAAATATTTTCTAACTTTTTTTGCAGTTTTTTTTTGGGGGGGTGGGGGCAGGTGTACTTGGCATGAGTGCGATATTGTCTCTTGTGCAAGTTCTGGGTTACTGGCACCGTCGTAGAGACAGATGTGATCCGGTAAAACGAAATATGTAATTAACATGACATTTTTGGCTACCAGCTGATAAACTGATAGGTCGGTACCCGGGGAATTATTCTTCTAATGGCTTCATACCGACATAAAGGTCATATTAAAGGTAATTGTGTAAGTAATTCTTTGGCATATTGCCGGTGAACGGCAACATAATGATATCATATTGCATCATACTGGATTCTTATTAGTTAAACAAGTTAGAAAAGAAAACAATCAGAAATCAGTGTTTTGGGAAAATATATATATATATTTATATATACTTCCGAGTGTGCAACAGGTTTAGGTAAAAATGTATTTAAGGTGTATATATATATATATATACTGTTTGATTCCTTACCCTCTGATATATATATATAATTTTTTTTTATTATTATTATTTTTTACTGCTATTATATCTGTGAATTATTGTAACCATAACTTAAACGATATGAGAAGATTTTATCACTCACTTACTGTAATCAATTTTGAATTAATATGAGAATTTAATGGATTTACTGCTGAAAATGAAATACCGTTCTGTGATATAATATCGCATGCTCAGAATTTAACAGAGAGAAGGTTGCTTTTGTAGTTTTTTTGGAGCTTGAGCACCTGGCATGTTAAACGAGCGCAATGTCTTCTCTTTTGCGGGGTCTACGTTATTGGCACCTTCCCTGCACGTTCGGTTTCTAGACGGAGTTGCCCGCTGAGAGGGGAGAAAGTGCTTGAATAAGAATTTGAAGGAATGAAGAGAAGCGAGAATGTCTGTCGGTGGGTGGGTGTTACGAGGTCAGATTCAAGTAGACGGCATCTTAGAGGTGATATGATGTCATTATACAAAAATATACAGGGACAACATAAACTCTCCGATGGCCCGTTCATTAATATGACAAAAAGGTCAACCCATCAGACTTGAAGAAAGGAATTTTCACTTAAAGCAGTGAAAAGGGGTTCGTTACAGTAAGAGCAGTAAAGATGTGGAATCCACTACCTACAGAGGTTGTGCCATCAACTTCTATCAATGTCTTTAAATATGGGCTGGCTGATATGTTCAGCATTCTGATTAGTCTAGCATTGAAAGGGTCTTTGAGAAGTAATGGGTTAAATGACATGGACCGGGAATTTATAGAACAACTACCGTGCCATTTAATGTTATTTGCATCCTTGTGTATAATATGGTGGGTTCTTATTACACACATTTGGACTCAATCGCTTTATCCAGGTTAGGAAATGTAGTACCAGAAAGCTCTGAAACGACCATAAAAGACAAAATAATGCATTTTATGACAGCTTTGTAGAATAAATTAGTAATAATGGAATGTTCTGGTGACCCTTTTGACTGTAGAAGGATTATGACAATGTGGCATTTAATTAAAATCAGAGGTTCGTGGCACCTTTTGGAACTCGCTTAACAAAACACCTTTTAGTTTCAGTATAATAACAGTCGTTTTGGTGTTAGAACACTCTTCAAAGTACGAGGAATACAAAATGATGAAACGTGGCTCAGAACCCTGACCTAATACAACTTTCAGAGCACAGGAGACATTCTTTTCCAAATGAAGAAGTTCAGTGATGTGCAATGCTTCTAAAATGGTAATGGTGTTTATTTGATGGTGCATTTGAGGTTCCCAACAGGATAACTAGTTTCCTCCACTTGTTGGCTTACTCAAGCTGCATTCCATTTAGATGGTTTTAACAAAAAGTGGCTAAAATGCTGTGTTTTAGGTTGACCCTAAATTCCCCCTAGACCTCATTTCACTGTCTACAGAATGTAACATTCTGCCACAATTTTAGATTTCATTCCATGTAACAAAAGAACAGACACAATGTGCCTGTGGCCAACGTGTCACTCTGGAAGCCTCAGTCTTGGTTCTTCAGGACAGGAACATTTGATTCTGAATTATTCTTCAGATACTTTGACTATTTCCAAGGCAGACTATTTCAGCTACCTGGTAACAAAGTTTCACCCATGTCATATCTTACTTTCTATTATTGATGTCCATGCTCTTCTAAACATATCTTCTATTTCCTATGTTGAAGGCCAGTAAGTAAATGTAGGTTGCACGCCACAAATTATAGATTGCATGGAAAGGACTCCTTTAATTTTACTGAGGGGGCTTTCTTACCACTGATTGGCTGTTTCAAGCAGCCAATCAGGAGTATAAATTATTGGCCCATGAAGGAGGCGTTCCGCTGCAGCTTCTCTTGAAGGTAGGTACTTTTTAACATTTTAAAGAATGTATATTAATTAAGTCGTACTGTACCTTAATATGCATTTGTCTTTGATTAGGCTTCCTGTGTCATTAAACTGTCCCCGTAGTTTAATAAAATGAAATGTTTCTTTAAACTTCTGTATGAAGAATAATAATCAAAATGTGGCCTTAGCATGTTTTTTTCTGTTCTTTTACAAATATCCAACTATTCCTACTGCTTTCCTATACTGTATGCGGGCAACGAGCTGCAATGATGAAACAAAGTTGCCACTGTTAGGAATTCATGGTTTGTTTCCAGATATTTGTTACAAATGGCTTCCCATCGCATCGGGAAAAGAGTTATCGGCCACACAAGTTCTGCAGAGGGAAACAAGGAAGAAATCATGCAACGCATATCATATCCGCCAGATATATCATGGCCCTGACACTGGAAATTGTAAATAATGTCAGAATATTTGCCATTGTCATACGCCTCAAGAGACGCAATAGCGCCAGTGAGGTCGTAATTTAGAATTGTAGATTTCCTTTTGAGAAAGGCAAATAAATTATCACTTCTTTCCCCTCCCCCTTTCTTTCTTCTACCGCGTTAAAACAAAAATGTAAAGAAACAGGTTTATTTTATATGCTGTTCATTATCGATCAGTAAATTCCTTCAATCAACATAAAGAAAAGTCAACAAATCTACGGCTGTGGACTGTTGGGTTTTGTTAAATTGCTACATTCAAATATTAAAAAGGAATAGTCATTTGTTTTAAATTCTGAAGGAAAAAGAGAAACAGAAGAAACATGAAGTTTTTCAATGATGACTCGTAAGAAATGTTTTTCAGGCATATGATCTCTTTTGACCAGGTTGATCTAAAAGACGATCAGAAAAGAGAAACTGTAAGTTTTTGGGTCAGGGGGGTATCCACACATGGAATATCTTACAGAGGAACCTCTCTGTGGAGGAACTGTGAGTAGATCTGGGGCACTTCAAGCTGCTGTCTCAAGCCATCCAACCTCTCCTGTCTGCTCACTTTCCAGAAGACTTTACTAAGCCTTACAAGTCTACTTGAGCCAAGTTACTAGAAAATGTCTGCTGTTCTAGACAAACTCTCTTGGGTTGGTCAACTTGTACATCGCATGTCTTAAGGCTACTGGAGAACATGTCTACTGGCCTGTAGACCAACTCCAATCATAAACAAACCCTCTTAGGTTGGTTGACTTAAAACTCAACTTTAGCATTTACAATACTCAATACAAATACAACGAATGAATCTCTCCTTCTGATCTCACCTATCTTCTATTCCTTCCACCATTCAAGGGTCTTCACGGCTAGCCAGTTCCCACCCAAGGGAAAGAGAAGCTTAACAGAGAGGAGTCTTAATGGAAATCCTGGTATACATATACATTTGGTGTCTAATAAATATATGAATGATTTTTGTAGACAGAAATAAAGTAGACCTAGAAGGGTTTCGACCAAAGGGTGCCTAAAAGTAAACTCAACCATAATTGCCAATAATGCAGAAGGAGTGGGTTTTTTCTGTACTTGTGTTTTGTGAACAGAAAAATCTAATCCACGTCTCGCTTTTATTTATTCTTACGCTGCTCATACTAAGACATATTCCTTTTTTTCCTATTGAATGATTCTAAAGTGGTTACAACGAAGCTTCTACCTTAAAGCTCTGATGAGATTACAGGCTGTACCGCCGATGCTTCACTTGAAGTAATTATACACTGATGTCTTGGCATTAGGATTACAACACATTCAAGAAAGAAAAAACAACACCTCTGGAGATTTTTGATAAAGAAACTTAACAAAAAGAATAGAATATTCATGTTTACTCTTCCTGCCAAGAAAACATTGAAACAGAAGTAGGAAAATATTCCCAAAGGGTTTTTCGGCTTGTTGCAATCGGATTTTAGAAACGTTGTCTCAAGTATCTCAAAAAGATACATTTTTGTTTCCAAAATATATGTATAAAAAAAAAAAAGTAAGCTTTTTGTTTCTTGAGGCTGGTTAATGGTAGATAAATAAAAAATAATATTTTACAAAAATCTTAAAAAATGTCCCCAAGAAACATTTTAGTTAAAAATAAGTATAGGTTCTTAAAGAAGACGCCTTTTATTAATAGACACAATATGTATAGTTTGAAGGTCCGCAGAACTAATGCAATAAAGAAAGAGGTAACATTTCCACCAAATTTAATGCTTAACCCCTTAAGGACCATGGGCGGTCCCAAAACCAATTGAAGACAATGCATTTTGAGCCTGTACATGTACGGGCTTTGTCATTAAGGGGTTAATGCAATTAGCTCGTTTACAGGGATTTAGTTGATAGGACTGGATTCCGGCTCTTAAACTAAGGAACTGTGCAAAACACTTACAAAATCATATGTCTTCATTTAAGACCGTTGGCATGGAGAAAAATTACTATGACAACTCCCAGTCTGTGTCCTACCTGCCGCTACCGTATGATCGGCGGAGAAGGTGCCCAAGCGAAAAAACTAATTATAAATCTAACGACAAGAAAAACAAATTGCCGCCAACGGTAACAGATCGAAAACTGTTTTTTTTTTTATTTATTCTTTTTTAATATTAATTTCTTTCTGGTTTATGCAAAATGATAAAAATGATAAGATTTTAGTAGGATCGTAGTGGAGTTTAATTTCCTTGACACTAGACAAATATGCCGAAGTTTTCATTCTCCGAACTCTTTCAGCTACAGAATGGATTTATTAAAATGTATTTAGATTTATTTACGACTTCCCGGTCCTGCCGTTACCAGCAAAAAAAAAGCAGAAACTGGTAATCTTCTTACCTGCCAGATAATGCCAAAATATGTTCTACTTGAAAATATACATTTTTGAATTTTGTAATATATGACTTTAGAATACCCAGAAAATATTACTGGAACCATTAATAATTCAGCAATACTGTGTTGCTTGTATCTTTATGGCAAAAAAAAAGAATATATAGGATATAAATAATTTTTTTGGGGAATTTTATCTGATTTAAGTAAAAAATAAAATAATTATATGATTTCAACTAAGATATTTATGTCCAAATAAATAATACTATTATCTATTTGGACAGAAGAGCTTTGTAATGATGCAAGATAATTAGATAATTCCGGAATTAAATTAGTTGGTCTATGTGTGGATTTAACATGTTGACACAAAACCCGTTGTAGTTTTATAAAAAATGAGTTTTTATGTAATTTATATTAAAAAAAAAAATACTGCGTTTCACTTAAATTGTGGTTTTCATGGCTTTGCATTCATTTTAACGTTATTTGTTTTTTTTTGTTTGTTTGTTGTTCCTCGTAATCTTTAAATCGTTGATAGAAACAAGACAACCCCAAGAAAGGCCCAGAGGGAAAGGAATCAATCCGAGACGCTCATTAGGAGGTAAACTGTCAATGATATTTGATGGGCCTTTTCATCTGCGGATTTAGAAGGATGATAGCCCAGGCAGTATGGGGCGCTGGGATTTAAACCGGACTTAGTTCTTTACGCATCTCCATCAGTAGGATTAACACTTTAAAAAAACCTTATTTATTTTCAATTTCGGAACATTTAAGGATTAAAGCTTTAGTGATTTAATACATCTTTACCCTGATAAGTACATTCGCACGTTGGTGCAAACAGCTCGTACAAAAGGAGGGCAGAGAATTATCCCAGTATTTCTTATCGAAGAGAGAGATTGTACAGGGTGAGGATGGCCTACGAGCTCCTAAAAAGTCAAGAGATACAGGATATTCCTAAAACATCTATCTTTGTACTTGGCCATGCGATAGATTACTTATGACCTAGGTTTTCAAAGTCCGTTATTACTAAGGGTGCACAATTATCATCATGAAGTGGCTTGGTCAGAAGAGCAACTCCTTCCCTTCTATGCTTGGGTTCTTCCGTTAGTCTAGAGGACCCTCAAGGACCCAGTTTGGCTTATGCTATTCAAAGGTCTACTTCTGCAATGTTGTTGGGCCATATTCCTTAAGCAGTGCCATATTTATCTTTGGTGCTGCTCAACACCACCTGCCTCCCTCCTCCGCAACACCTTCCTTACTGCTGAGCGTCAAGAGATGATGTCAAGTTCCAGAGCTTTGTCTGGTTTATTTATTAGGTCATACAGCGCCTGGCGGAAGGGAACCAGGGAGGAAGATGAAGGTGGAGATCACTGATCCCCCTTTTAACCGTCTCGTTGAGTAGTGGTGCTACAGGAAGCCTTATTGCCCAATAGGGTGACTGGCTCTCGGTTCTGTGGGTCTTCTGCTCCACTGCCGCCCTAGTACAAAATACGCCACTGTCCCCCAAGGACTGGCCGTGTCCCTTTGCATTTTGCTAGAATATAAGATGTCAGGCTTAACAGTCTAGACATTTAAAAAGTTGGGTTTTGTCGAATACATCTTGAACCACCCCCAAAATATACATGCCGTTTACCCAACAAACTATATTCTTCGCGCAGCAAGTTGTTGCAAGAGGGACATCTGACAAATTTTTACGTCAAATAATTAGATACAATTCACAATAACGAGCCACATTTATACATGGTGACACACATCCAGCGGAACGTGTTCCAAAAGACACGGCCGTGGAACCGGTCGCACATACAGACGCCGCCACCAGATAGCAGCGGAGCATCTGGGACCTCGCGCCTGCCAGATACATGGAAGTAAATTCAACCCTTCGAGCGATGCAAGCAAAACCTGCCAAATCGAGGTCGGAATAGCCGGCTGGTCCCAGATTAATTTGTTGATGTATATTTTCTGTTACGAGTTAGCAGAGCCATTAGGGAAAGAGAAGGTTATATTTTATAAATGTGATACTTGCGCTGAACTGTGTATTGAGTCTCACAAAGTACAGGATCCGAGGGAGTGCTGGAAGTGAAGACACAGATTAACATATTGATAACGAAAGGTTTACTAAAACTCCGTCCAACTTGGACGGCCACAAACCTTGTTGGCAAGCGGACGTTGAAGCTGTAGTATCACCAACTTGACAAATCAGAATTAATTTACGGGGGGATTGCCTTTAGGCCTTTTAAAATTGTGCATTTTGGTTTCCGTCGTGGTCCAAAACCCAAAAATAATAATAATAATAATGAAAAAAAATTCTCAATATAAGCTTAAAAGAGTAATATAAATATTATCTTGGTATGAAGGATAATTAGAGACCGAATTATGGGAATGATTGTTATTTGGGAATGTTTAATTTATCGTAATGACATCTTAAATACGAGTGACTTGGATCATTAAGGAGATGAGCTTCTTAGGTGGCAATTTTGTAAAAAGCCCTACAACTTTGAGCAGTTACTGGTATGATAGGTACTTGTTGCACATTGGTATTTTTGGCATATAAAGGTTCTCTAGAGAGCTAAAGCTGTATATTTTATTTCTTCTGCTAAAATGCTGTTTTTTTGATAAAAAAAAAAAAGTGAAAATGAAAATTTGCCCTGGAATTTATGACTTATCGCTAGCTAGCCAGTCCGAAGTGCCATGGTAAGGGCAGGCAGTATAGTTGGGGTGGTGTTAAGAATCACTTTTTAATATATTAATCATAAACAAAAATGAGAAAAAACAATAATATATAACTCAGTTTTCAATATTTTATCAAAAAAAATGTGGGCTAAAACACAAAACTAAACCACATCAGATTATCCACATTCCGTCCATAAATGGCTTATAAAATAGCAAATAAAAAGTCCAAAATTTAACTTAAAAATTAAAAAAGTTTGGCTGGGATGTTAGAAGTATGTAAAAGTGTAGGAAATTTTTTAAATAAAAGAAAACAATTTAAAATAATTGTTTCTTTAAAAAATAAGCGCCTTAAATAAAAAAAAATAAGTGCCTTGTCGTTGCAGACGCATAGAAATAAATATAGTTGGAGAACATTATTCAGATAACCAGCTTTAGTCTAGACGGCAAAAAAAAAAACAAAAAAAAAAAAACCTTATTATATCCTGCCAAACCTTTTTCCTGCCCTAACACTGATAAGAATTATTGTGATGCTTTGTGATAATTTCCAGGCTTTCTCACCATCTTGCAAAAATCTCCAAATAAGAATTTAACACAGAGCTGCAGCTCATGAATTACAATGAATGTATCCCCCCCCCGCCGTATCATTCCTAACCCGAAAACGCATTACCGTACTTCATACATATACACAGTTATTTTCTTTCTAAACACAGAAATGGATAGATATGTACAAAACAGCTTCGAGGGAGTTTGTAGACCTGAGCTTTATCTCAAATGAAGTTAGGAGTCGGTCAACAAAAAAAAAATATTGCCCTAAAAAAACCCACATTTCCCTAATGTGTTGGTGCTATATAAATAAAAGATGATAATAATAATAATAATAATAATAATAATAATAATAATAATAATAAAAATAATAAAATTTATAACATTTATAATTATAATAATCTACAGTAGAATATATATATAAAAAAAAAATGTAACAATGGCCATATTTTAGGGAATTTTTTTATTTACTAATTCATTCACCTTTAAACCGACAGAAAAAAAATAACATTTTGGAATGTGTTCCAATTCTCTTCACAATAAGACAAGTGAACATGCAATTTATAGGCAAAGGGATCTGGAAATCATGAATGGATTCACTAAAAAAATCAGATAGTTGCCACCTTAGTCCTAAGGCCATATTTTGGGGGTCCGTGTAATGCTAATAATCTTTTGCATATGTGTGTATCCCTTTAAGGATGCTGTTCCATTTACTTTACTTCTGTAACTAAATACAACATTGGAAACATAATTCCTTGTACTGTATAATGCCAAAAATCACCCCAAAAAAATCTTTATTTTTTTTTAATTCTTAAAACTTGGACTCATTCCTTATTTGTGCTGGGAACAATTAGCTGTCATGTGATGCAAAAGCAGGCACTGATACACTTTTCGTGTGGATACAATGACAATTCTGCTAAGGTTTATTTTTCCTTAAGTTATTCTTACGCATCAAGAACTGGCAGAGCGAACTTAAATTATAACTTAAAACATAAATCATTTTAGATCATCCAGCAATACAAAAGTTGTCTGTTGAACCAGCAGCGAAGAGATAGCAGCCGAAAATTATCAAGAAAAGCTTGTCTCTTGTCCTCTAACCTTGGGGCAAAGTTTTACTGAATGTTACATTGGCTCTTTTATCTTCCTAAAAACGGTAGTTTAATCTATTTTCCATTCTTTGTTCTGGGATATCGTCCAGTTTTCTGTGGAAACGTTAATGTACAATATAAATATTTTTTGGGAGATTTAAAAATACAGAACTGAATTGTGTGGGGTAGGAATGTCAGACCTTATTACAGAGTTCATTCTCATTTGAATTAAATTTTTTTAACAGCCATTTCTATTCTTTTTTTTATAATAGTAACTAATACTCAGTCACTCTAGAAAAATCATATATTTTACCAAAAGAGAAAAAAATATTTCTGTGATGTATTTTACAGAAAGAACTCCCATAGTGTTTAGATTTTATGATAACCCTGTTAGGCTGCTTCAATTACTCGATCTTGATCATTTTTTGAAGCTCTCCTTGTTGCATCAAAAATGAAGTTAGAACGTTCTTTATGCCCTCCGTATTATTCTACGTGTTCTTTACGCTGTTGACCTGGACTTGTGGTTCTTCTCTTCCCATTCAACATTCCAACATTCCAGAACCTATTCAACTAAGGTTCATGTGTCATGAACACAAGGGAGGAGGTCTTCTGGTTGGTCATATCCAAACCATCCCCTACTTGCTAGGTCCTCTCCAAACATCTGCCTCCTGCTTCTCCAACTAGCAGAGAAGTTCAACTGCGTAAAACTGACTGTAGAAACAACTTGGGTTTTCCAAACTTGTGTCCGCAACTTGCAAGTATGGGTTCTCCAACCTCTACTAATTGGGTGTTTTCAGAGAGCATACTTGGAAACTCTATCTAGGTTTCAATCAGAGACTCAGTGAGAAGTGCTGCTTCTCTGAGTCACCACCGGAAAACTCTGGTCACTGGAGCGGCGTGCTGACATCAGCGGGAATGCATACTTACGTCACATTGCCCACCTACCTCAGCCAGATTGCCCACCAACGTCGGCTGGACCTCCTACCAATGTCAATAGGGGTCTCTGGGTAAAGGGAGCCGTTAAGTTCCCAGATATGGCCATTAGCTTTAGAAATTCAAGCATTCTAGGTAATCCACTGGCATGAGATGAATTCTTCAACAAACTCACAGTTTAACAAGCAAATACAATCTTCTCCAAAGCTTCAGGAAAGTTGCCACTATGAGAAACATTGACCAATTTAGTTGCCAAGGTGGTCCTTTGAACCTTTTAGTAGCTACACCAAGAAAAATCGTAATCCTTCATGAAATAACCCCAGTATGTTTTTACATCTTTATATCTTTATACCCACTGGGAAAATGATAGCTTACTAAAAAATCTGATATTGAAGCCAGTAAGAATCATTTGCTTCTTAATCAAAAAGTGCCATTTAATCACTGATTGCTGTCCTTGCATTCTCCTTGAGAGGCCAGGAAGTAGCTTAATATCCATGCCCTGACTCCACGCCATCGCAATTATACAGTCATTTCATGTGAATGATTAATACATAATTCATTCTTCGAGATATATTGATTTAACATGTCTGATTGCTTTATTCATTAATGAAAGGAAAGCCTAATCAGGGCCATTAAAATCTGCATGTTTGTTTACGCGATACCTGTTCCCTGGCCTGGTTTAAAGAGAAGCGTGACAGGGACTAATCGGAAAATCACCCTGGATATTATGTAGCCAGCAGACCACTGTGTCCTCCAGTGTGGCTTTTACATGAAATTAGCATTTCATAATAACACGGTACACAATCTAAATATATTGAACATGGGACTAATAAAATCATGATAATCAGTATACAAAATTAGATTCATTTGAATAAACTTGTTGTGACTCTTACAATTTCGGCGTATCTGGCCTATTATATACATACGGAGATAATAGATAGCTATCCTATCAAAGGCATACCAACCAAGTGTCCCGGTTTCCATGTTCTGCTGTCCCGTGTAGCTTTTGGGTCCGGTGGGGATCATGGGATGGTCAAAGAGATCCCCTGATGACCCATGACCAGCCCAGGGAGCTATAAAATCTCAGATCCCATGTGGCCGCCTCGTAACGCTCTTCGGGTAAGGAGGCCAGATGGCCACACCCTCACCCCGCCCATTCCTGCCTCTAACCACGCCTGTGTCTGACTCTAAGCCCACCCATCTTTGCAAAAATTGTGTTTTTTTATGAAAATGGGATGACTCGTCAAAGACAGATGCCATAGCTTTGTGATAGAAGCTCTATTCCAATTAAGATTAACATTATTGGAACGTTCTAGCATATTAACCAAATAGCCCTTAGTAGATTTTATTCTTTCCTCTAAAAGCTAAAAAAACAACATCACATAACGCCTATGAAGTGCCTGCTTTTGTGCCATGTGACTTTTTAGTGTAGTTTTTTTAGGTCATTTCAACTGTGATGCCCTGGACTCTGATGACCTGTCTGTTAATATGACGGTGCAAAAATCAAGAGGTCATCCCTTAATCCACGAAGAAAGGAATATTCACTTAAAATGAAGAAAATGGTTCTTTCCAGTAAGAGTGGTAAAGATGCGGAATTCCCTACCTACAGACATTGTGCTATCAAATCCATTAAATGCCTTGGGCTGGATAATTTTTTTTAGCAAAGAAGGACATACAGGGATTGTAATGGTTAACAAGGACTTGATTAGTTGGAGCTTGTTGAGCCAGTTTGGAATCAGAGGCCCTTTTGGCAAGAAGGAATTTGTACCCCTTATTGGGGCACAGTTGGAAATTGCTTGAATGTGTACTTTTGGCCACTTTCTAGATCAATTGAATTACTATGTTACTTTGTTTAACCCCTTAAGGACAATGGGCAGTCCCTTAACCCATTGAAAACAATGCATTTTGAGCCCGTACATGTACAGGCTTTGTCATTAAGAGGTTAAATAATGTACGCTATACACTAAGTATCCCCTGGGACACACAGAGTTGTTAAATAAGTTTTATTTTCTTCTTATACATACAAGTCTGATTCCAAAATAACAAACACAAATCATGGCTTTGAATAAATTGAAAGAGCTGTTTGTGTTGTAATCGGAAATACAGGTCAGCGTAAATTCTCAACGTTCTGTTAGCGTGATTGGATTTACTATCGAGCTGTTTGAAATGGAATTATTAATAAACATTTGAGCGATTTAACCAAGGTCGCGCATTAAGCTTCCACTTTCCATTTCTACAGGAGTAAAATACAAGAAAGGTAATAAATGACTGCCCTGGACAAACTACTCAAGGAAATTGATGTGGATATTCCGGGAAACGTTTTCGCGCTGATGGAGCCGAATTCAAATTGTTCAGATTTTAGGTCTCACGCGGCTCTATTGGGCTTTCATTCCTTCGAAAAACCCAAGACAGGAATATCCTTTTTGAATCAGCAGCAGCAGATACAAAATGGCTTAATGCCATGGTTAAGGCTAACATAACAGATGCCTACATCTTATATTATGCAAGCCCAAGTGTCTTGTGGGACAGTCCCGTTTTCATTACCATTGACCACGCCCACTCCCCGCCTACTGCCACCTCCTCCAAAACAAGTAACAATTTAGACGCCTGAAATGTCGGTGGAAATACATCATGCCACATCTTCCAAAATGTCAGACAATTCGATCCTTTGGTTTTATAGGATATGATCGGGGAGTTATTGAGACTTTTTATTTTGTTACTTTGTGTCCTATTGATAGCAAACATTCTGAGCTCCAAGAAGTACTTGGTTCCGGAAAAAAAAAGGACTGTCTATTCTAAACAGGGATATTTGGGAAGTATGTCAATCATAAACAAACCTCACTAAAACGTATACCTCTCAATTTCCAGTAGACTAAAACCAAGATGGCAGCAGGAATGGCGTCAACTTTGACTTAAATGCCCCAGGGAAGCTGAACGCTGGAGAAATAACCCGGGGCAATATGAGAATAAGAGGCATCTAGACTAATGACTAGGAGACACAGGACCTTTTGTCCCATTAGATAAGGCTGAAGACAGATTGTTTTCCAGAAAAACCTTCAATTAGCGGTCATCCCTACCAAAAAGCAAAGTAGCGGAACAAGCAATTTTATTTTAATTGTTATATTTTATATATATTTATATTTTAATATTGTAATAGCATGGCTTAAACCGCCGTCCGTGGCCCATACGCAGCTTAGCATAATTTACTCTTCTGGTATCGCTTTGTTTAATGAGCATGGTGGCCTTCAAAAAGTTTTGACTAGAAAAAAAAATGTAAAAAAAAATAAAAAAGAATAGCGAAATAAGCACATTAAGTTATTTCATAGCTCGGCTGCCTTTACCGCTTGCGAACAGGGTTTTTAATTTTAAATGATCTAAAGTCTCTACCCGATATGGATATTTTCTGAAGACTTATGTTGTTTTATATATACTTTGATATTTCATCACAGAGGGAGAACAACAAAACCCCCGTCAGTGGATGTTATTTTTTAATGGTAAATCAAAACAGAATGACAATTTTCATTTCCCGAGTCTGCTTTTTTCCTGCTGAAACATCACATCTTCTAGTAGAAGTTTGAAACTACTTTCCATACCAAAAAAAAAATAAAAAAAATACAAAAATAAATATGTATAATATTGGATAACTTTCAATGTAGTTCTTCCTAAATAATTTTACTTTTGGAGGTAATAAAACAAAAAATATACAGAATAAAATGCATACAATACAAGAATGATAGTTTTAAAAAAAAAAATGAATGCAGATTGATCAATAATTTTTTGATGACAAAACTGATGACAAATATTACCAGGTCTATAGGGTTAGAACGCTTTTTTCCAGCAGGACTCTCCTGCCAAATCAACCAATCAGCATTGAATGTCTCAATATCGTTCAACTCAACATGCAACTTTTAGGATTATCTTCTCCTATCATATTCATTATCTGTGCCTTTTTCTCCCCATGGAGAATTATCTGATTATAGATTATATATCATATTATATTTCCAAGACTTTTTGTTCTACTATCGTCCTGATGCCCACGGGGGGGCCAGCATGGGCTATAGTGGGCCTTGACTGTTGTGCGGAGGAGGGGTAGGCTTTTTTGGCGGGAATTTCGGGGGTGGAGTTAGGGGTAGATTATATAAGTGCCTGCTTTCCCGGGCTCAGGAACCATTTTTGTGGTTAGCTTACCTGGTTGCGTGTCTGTGCGCTGCTGGGCTTTTGCTGTCTGTCTCCCTTTGCTTTTTCTCTTGTTTCTGGCTTTGCTTCTCTCTCTCCCCCCACCTGTTGTCTTTTTACCACCCCTGCAGGTTGGCGGATGGACCGGGACATGGAGGAGCTGCTCGCCGGCGTGAGGAAGGCTGCGTTGGAGCGTGGATCTGCATGGCTGAGGGAGCAGCTGGGATCTGCGCTGGAGCCGGTTCGAGGGTCTGGAAGGCCGGTGAGGAGGACCCGTCCGCCTCGTCGGTTGAGCCCTGGTGAGGAGGAGCGGCCCGGCGACGTTCGTGGTGCGGCCTCCGGTGCCGGACCAGGCCGGAGCACCGGAGTTTCCCAGGACGGCGGCCGGGATTCGGAGCGGAGGAGGCGGCGTCCGCCGCGGAAGGCAGAATCCGGACGGCAGACGGCTGAAGGACGTTCCGGAGGTGGTGAGGACCCCAGACGGAGCTCGGGCAGGGAGCCGGCTCGCTCCCCGGACGGAGGATCCAGCGGCCGGAGCAGCGGGAGGTGGTGCAGCCGTGCTGGGCCTCCGGGGCCTAGCGGAGGCCCGGACCAGGTGTCGTCCGGTGAGGAGTCCCCGGATCAGGATGCAGGGAGGAAGAGGAGCAGGATGGACGGCCGGGTGCGGCCTGCATCGCGGCCTACACGTGGGAGGAGTGGATCAGCTGTCAGGCAAGTACCCGGGGCAGCAGGGGGTGCTGGACCGTGCTCCGCTGTTGGGGGGGCCCGGGTGCTGTTGCAGGGGGGGTCCCGTGCGGGGTCCCCCTTTTCTCTGGGGTCGTTAGGGGGGGTGGGTTCCGTTCGGGGGTCGGCGGGCAGGTCTGTTTCCCCTGTGGGTAGTGTAGTTGGGCCTTGGCGGCTTCGCGGTGCGTCGGGTTCTCCCTCTGGTTCGGTGGGGGCCAGGGGTACTGGGCCGGCGGGGGGTTCTCCGGGGTCCATAGCCAGCGGTCGGGGGTCTGGTGAGGCGTCGGGGGTTGGGGTTCTCCGTCGCTCCCGTAGTCGGTCGAGTGGCGTATCTGGCCGTTCTAGGCGGGTTAGGCGTTCTCGTTCTCCGTCGCGTCGTAGTCGGTCTGCTCGTGGTTCTTCTCGCGTTAGGGGGGGTTCTCGGTGTTCTGGTCGGGTGGTGCGGGGCCGTTCTCCTGTTCGTCGGGGGGGGTCGGATGGGGGTCGTCGGGTCTCTCGTGATGGGGCTTCCGGTGTGCAGGCTTCGGGGGTTGTTTCGTCGGGGCGGCGGGTTAGGTCGTCTGGTTCGCGGTCTTTGGCTGCACATTCCCGGTGTTTTTCTGCTTCCAGGAGTCAGCGGGATGCTGGGGTTCAACAGATGCCGGATTTGCAGCCTGGGAATGCGGCTTCGGTGGCAGCCACTCCACAGGTTCCCGCGACGTCCACTCAGGATTCTACGGCCCAGCGGTTCGGTGCAGCCGGGGGATCGGTTGGTGAGTGTCTTTTGCAATTGATAAGTGCGTTGCCCGGGGCGCCTGTGGGTAGTGGGTCGGTTCGGGGTTTGTTGCAAGGGCTGCAGTTTTTGGTGGAGGCGTGTGGGCAAGGGGCCAATTCGGCCTCGGGGGTTCAGGGTGCGTGGGTGCCAGGTTCTCCGGTGGCAGGTGGTGCTGGGGAGCGTTTGGCGGGGGAGGTTCCCTCGCCAGTGGGGCCCGTTGTGGAGGTTGCGGGGACGTCTGCTGAGGTTGCGGTCGGTGAAGTTGTGGTTGATAAGGGGTCCTTGGCCGGGGCAGTGCCGGATTCGGCGCGGCAGACGGCGTATGTCTCTTTCGCGGGTCCTTTAGGGGTGCATTTGAAGGCGGAGGTGAAAGAGAAGATTTGGAAGGGGGAGTATGTGGAGTTGTTTTCTTTACTTCCTCTGGAGGAGTCTCTGGACACGAAGGAGGATGACAAGAAGGATAGTAAGAAGGAGGATGAGGAGGAGAAAAAGAGAAAGAAGTGGAGGAAAATTCCGAAAACCTTCGGAAATTGGCTGCGGGCTTTTTGTATTTTGGCAAGCGTTATCGGGGAGAAATCCCCTGATAAGTGCTCTTCTTTATTTTGTTATGTTGATGGCATATGGGAGGCTTACCGGGTGTACGGGGGTTGGGCGTGGTGGCGTTATGACGAGCAGTTTCGTCAGCGCTTGGCGGCTAATCCGGGGATGCGGTGGGACCAGATGGACCTCCCGCTGTGGTTAAAGTTGATGATGGCGCAGAAGGCGTCGCCCTTTCCCGGGGGGGCCGGCGGGGGTTCCCAAGGAGCCTCGTCGGCCGCGCATAAAAAAGGCATATGCTGGCTGTTTAACGACAGCCAGTGCAAGTGGGGTGCCTCGTGCAGGTTTAAGCATGAGTGCTCCGGATGTGGGGGTAATCACAGCCTGTCCAAGTGCTTTAAGCGCGCCAAGGCAGGTGCAGGCTCGGGTCAGTCTGGGTCGAAAGGGGAGATCGCCGGTGAACCGCGACGCGATGCTGCCGTGGCTAAGCCGTTACGGTAGGCGGGCGGATGCAGCGTTTCTGGACGCTGGGTTCGCACAGGGGTTTCGTATCCCTTTTGTACCGCGGGCTTCACGGATTTTGCGGCGAAATTTGAAGTCTGTGTCGGCGTATCCTGAGGTGGTGCGGGAGAAATTGGGCAAGGAGGTCCGGTTGGGCCGTATGGCGGGTCCGTTCGGGGACCCGCCGTTGCTTGGTTTTCGTGTGTCCCCCTTGGGGGTTGTCCCGAAGCGGGAGGTGGGCAAGTTTCGCCTTATTCACCATCTGTCGTACCCGAAGGGTTCCTCTGTTAATGACGACATTGATAGGGAGCTGTGCTCGGTTTCGTACACTTCGTTCGATAGGGCGGTGGATTTGGTGCGGGAAGCGGGGCCCGGGGCGCTGATGGCAAAGGCGGATATTGAGTCCGCTTTCCGGCTACTGCCGATTCATCCGGAGTGCCATCATCTGTTGGGTTGTTGGTTTGACGGGGCGTTTTATGTTGATCTGTGCCTTCCAATGGGCTGTTCCATTTCCTGCGCCTATTTTGAGAAATTCAGTTCTTTTGTGGAGTGGGTCGTGAGTGAGGAGGCAGGTTGTCGTTCTTTAGTTCATTATTTGGATGACTTCCTGTGTGTGGGGCCAGGGGATTCGGATGGGTGTTTGCGCTTGTTGCGCACGTTACAGGTGGTGGCTGCGTCTTTTGGCATTCCCTTGGCCCCCGATAAGACTGAGGGCCCATCTTCTTGTTTGTGTTTCCTGGGGCTGGAAATCGATTCGGTTCTTGGTGTGTGCCGGCTTCCGGCTGATAAGCTAGCTGCGCTGTCGGCGGTGGTGCGGGAGGTGCGGTCTGCTAAGAAGGTTACGTTGCGGGTACTGCAATCGTTGTTGGGGCGCCTTAATTTTGCTTGTCGGGTTATTCCGGTTGGTCGGGTGTTTTCTCGTTCGTTATCCAGGGCTACGGCTGGGGTTCGGGCCGCTCATCATAGGATTAGAGTGTCTCAGGCGATGCGGGCTGATTTGGCGGTGTGGGAAGTGTTTTTGGCCCGGTTTAATGGGACGGTGTTTTTTCAGTCTGCTGTGGTGTCGGCGGATTCCTTGGAGTTGTACACGGATTCCTCGGGCAGTGTGGGTTTTGGGGCTTATTTTGGGGGTCAGTGGTGTGCTGAGCGGTGGCCTGCGGCTTGGCATGATAGTCCGCTCATTAGGAATCTGGCTTTTCTGGAGTTGTTTCCGTTGGTGGTGGCTCTGACGCTCTGGGGGTGGCGGATGCGTGATCGCAGAGTTGTGTTTTATTCTGATAATTTGGCGGTTGTTCATTCGGTTAACAGATTGTCAGCGGCTTCAGTTCCGGTGGTTAAGTTGCTGCGGTGGTTTGTTTTGTTGTGTATGGAATTGAATGTGTTGTTTAAGGCTGAGCATGTTCCTGGGTATCTGAATGTCATTGCTGACTCTCTTTCTCGCTTTCAGTGGGATCGGTTTCGGCGGGAAGCTCCTGGGGCGGACGCCGTGGGCTTCCAGTGCCCGGAGGTGATGTGGCAGCTCGGGACCGCTTGCTTGCGGGATGGGTGAAGTCGTCATTGGCGCCTGCGACGTGGGCGGCTTATGATAAGGTTTGGCAGGAGTGGGACCGGTTGGTGAGTTGTGTGGGTCTGGTGGAGGGGGATGGCGCCCGTTTGGATGTTTTGTTATGGTATCTGACCGGGTTGGCTTTGGAGGGTGCTTCTCCCTCTAAGGTGGATAAGGTTTTGGCCGCTTTGGCCTTTTTGTTTAAGCTGCAGGGTTGGGCTGATGTGACGAAGCATTTTGTGGTTCGACAGGTCTTGAAAGGGATTAAGAGGGGGCGGCGGGTTCCTGATGCTAGGCGTCCGTTGTCTGCGGGGCTGCTTCGTCGGTTGTTTGGGGTGCTGCAAGGGGTTTGTTTTGACGGTTTTGAAGTGTTTTTGTTTCAGGCTGCTTTTGCTTTGGCCTTTTTCGGTGCTTTTCGGGTGTCGGAGTTGGTGAGTCCCAGTAAGTCTGTGCAGGGTGGTTTGGCTTCGCGGGATGTCACGTGTGAGGGTGATTCTGTGGTTGTCTGGTTGAGGTCTTCTAAGACGGATGTGTTGGGGCGAGGCAAGCAGGTACGGTTGTATGCTCTGCCTGGGGATGTCATTTGCCCTGTGCAGTGTGTGCGGCGTTATTGGGATGTTCGGCCTGCTGGTGGGGTGTCGTTTTTGGTTCATCGGGATTTATCACCAGTGTCTCGATTTCAGTTCTTGCGTGTGATGAGGCTGGGGCTTGGTAAGCTTGGGTTGGCGTCGGCTGAATTTGGGACACATTCGTTCCGGATCGGGGCTGCTACGGAGGCGGCACGTTTGGGGTTGGATGATGGAGTCATCCGGAGAATTGGTCGTTGGGAGTCGGCTTGTTTTCGGAGGTATATCAGGCCGTTGCGGTTGGTGAGTTAATTGTGGTTTGTTTGGTGGGTTTGGTTGTTCCTTTCCTCTGCTCGTTATGTTTTTTCTGTTTTGCTTTGCAGGGCCTCGTTTCATCGTGTGGATCATCGGCCACTCCTTTGTGTACTGGGCCCGACGGAGAGCCGCAGTTAGGCGCAACGGCGTGCAGCTGGGCTTCCCCATGGACTTGGTGCATGTGAGGTGGTTTGGGATACGGGGCATGGTGTGGGATGGAGTGTTGTTGGAGGTGGTGAAGTATTTGAGGTTGGGTTTCCGGCCCTCAGTGGTGGTTGTCCACGCTGGGGGTAACGATATGGGGGCTACGCCTCAGCGCGAGCTCGTGTGGAAGATGAAGCGTGATGTTGAGCGCTTGTTGGAGTTGGTGCCTGGCTTGTTGTTGGTGTGGTCGGAAATGATTCCGAGACGCAATTGGCGTCATGCGAGGGATAGGGCGGCTATGGAGCGTAGCCGCGGTAAAGTTAATAAGTTGATGGCGAGTTTTGTGCGCCGGCATCGCGGGGTGGTGGTTCGCCATGTTGCGTTGGAGGAATTTTGCCCCAGTTTGTTTAGTGGCGATGGGGTGCACCTGTCTGATTTAGGGCTCGATTTCTTTAATTTGGCTATCGCGGAGGGGATAGAAAAGGCCTTGTTTTTTCTTGGGGGGGGAGCCCATCCGGCTTAAGGTCTCAAGGGATGGGCTCTTGGCGGCAGCTTGCCAGGTATCCAGGGGGTTAATGTGGTGGTAAGTGAATGGTTGGTAACATCTGGTGGTAGGTTCTTGGCTGTCAGTGCTGGGAACCTCAGGTCAGGGTGGGGGCATCTCGGTATGTCCCTTCCTTAAGTGGTATTGGGTTATGCTACCTGGATTACTTGGCAAGCTTGAGTGTTTATTGTAAATATTTACATGTTGGTGTTTGAGTCATTGTCCTTGTTAACGCACCTATGTTTTGTTTCAGGTTTTGGCGTGACAATGACTCTAATAAATAAAATTGGCTGTGGCCTTTTCTATCCATATTCTATGGTGTGGTGTCATTATTGGGGTTTTTAAGGGGGGAGTAAGCCTAGCCCGGAAGATCGAAGCTACAACAGTCATGATGCCCACGGGGGGGCCAGCATGGGCTATAGTGGGCCTTGACTGTTGTGCGGAGGAGGGGTAGGCTTTTTTGGCGGGAATTTCGGGGGTGGAGTTAGGGGTAGATTATATAAGTGCCTGCTTTCCCGGGCTCAGGAACCATTTTTGTGGTTAGCTTACCTGGTTGCGTGTCCCACCCTCCCTCCCCTTTTTTCTTTTGTTTGTGGGTTGGTGTCGTTTGTCACAGTCTGTGGGGCGGCAGCTTGCCAGGTATCCAGGGGGTTAATGTGGTGGTAAGTGAATGGTTGGTAACATCTGGTGGTAGGTTCTTGGCTGTCAGTGCTGGGAACCTCAGGTCAGGGTGGGGGCATCTCGGTATGTCCCTTCCTTAAGTGGTATTGGGTTATGCTACCTGGATTACTTGGCAAGCTTGGGTGTTTATTGTATATATTTACATGTTGGTGTTTGAGTCATTGTCCTTGTTAACGCACCTATGTTTTGTTTCAGGTTTTGGCGTGACAATGACTCTAATAAATAAAATTGGCTGTGGCCTTTTCTATCCATATTCTATGGTGTGGTGTCATTATTGGGGTTTTTAAGGGGGGAGTAAGCCTAGCCCGGAAGATCGAAGCTACAACAGTCCTACTAGCTTCCTTCTCCTATCGTACTCCAAAAGCGCTTGGCCAAATTGAACTCTACACGAGTCCCTCCATCTCTATTTTCAAAAATCCTCCCTTATTTAAGTCAAAAACTCAATCAAAACAGCCTGTTTTCACCCACATCTTGAGAGATACTAAGTATCTGTAGGACCCGGACGTTCTTATCTTTGCTTGCAGATGCTTCTGCCGGTTATTTGCCCTCTAGGCTGCTGGACTCCACAACTTCACAGTTCGTCTGCGAAATTCCACTTTTAGCTCCCCGACAGAGAAACGTAAATAAATTATTACATGAATGGATACTTTAATACCAGCTCAACATTTGGTGTCCTCAGTATCAAAACTTTACAGTATACAACAGACATGACATCAATGATGAGGTCAGTAATCATGGATGAGGTCACTTATGCAATACCGGTGAAGCTGGAGTCTCAAAAGGCCTTCCCAACTGGGCAAAGTACGTAACATCTTTTAACTACATCATTAGAAAACATCATTCCTAGTATTGTGGATTACCCAAAATTTTTAATAAATAATTCTTTAATCTTTAAATCTAACATTTTGTATTGATCATCATTTTTGCCTGGAACGCTCAAATGTCATGTGACACAGAAGCAGGAATTAAATTTTAACCTTTTTGTACAATTTCTGTGTTTTTATGTAATTAAATCTTCAGACAAACTAAAATGACTGATCAGCTACGATTTCTTGTACTTCCCAACTGCCCTGGTTTTTTTCAAGGCAGTCCTGACTTTTCAGTCAGGCAAAATCTTGCTTTTTCAAGCAAGGGGGCTCTTATAATTTATAAGTTTTTTTCTTTTTTTTTTTACCTATAATGTCTAAGCCCCCAGTTGAGAACCTGAAATAAAGGCATTTTAAAACCGGGAACTTTACCGGCGGTACAAAAAATCCATCATACACTTTGTAGAAACATAATAAAAAAAAGCCATTCACTGTTATCTAATAAAACACTCATTAAGGCAAATTCGGTTACTCTTGTATCATTTTTTTTGTTTTTGTTTCCATGCAATTTAAAAGCAATGTGACAGAAAATTGATTTTTTTTAGAGTAGCACCTATACTCAACTTGTAGCGTTACCATCCTAATAAATGTATGATAACGACTTAAACCCAATTACGAGCAGAGTTTGACTTTTGACTAGAAATCCTATTAAATTATTGCTTCAGGGGAGTTCTTTTAAGGACGAATACATTATTGGGGAATTTTTTTTTTTCTTTTTTTTGTAGCCGGTTAGCTTCCTCGGATCTTTTCTTTCTTTATGTAGTTTATGTAGTTTCATTAAATTAGATTTATTAAATGGATTTTTTTTTTTTTTTTTTTTTTTTAAATCGGACGGCGCAAATATGGAGAAAAGATCAAGGAATCTTACTTCAATATCATTCGTCTTCAATAATAACTTGAAAAAAAAATTAAATTAAAATTCACACGTAGCAAGTGAAAAAAAAATTAATTAAATTCCTTTTTTTAGTTGGATTCTGAGATCGTATCAGATAATGACTGTTTTTTTTTTTTATTCAACCCGGTAGACACGCCACTGGTGGAAAGTAAGACGGCTACATTGAAGACGTCCGTAAAGCGTCTTTTTAATATGTGCAGAGGTGTACAGTCGCTTTTGATGTAAAAGTGAGAGAAAAAAATAAAAAAAAATAAAAAAAATAAAATTAATTTAACTTTTTTTTTAAAATATTTGAAAAAAATATATAGGTGAGATTTAGAGGATTCTTTCCCAGCGACGAGCTGTCCTTGGTAACTATTTTCTTTTTTCTTTTAGTTTGGTTTGCAGAAGTGCTGATAATTAGGATCATTAATTAAAAGACAAGGCACCATACTGCGAACGGCTGGGTAGTTGAAGATTAATTAAAAAGCTTAATGGTTAATTGAATTAACCTCTTGAGTGGCAGAGAGGACTTGTGAGGCACCTGTAAAACTAGATAAAACATATCTGTATGAAATTCAGACGCATACAGCTAACAAAATGTTTAAAGTGCCCTTGCCGATGGGTTGTGCTGTACAGCGTGGTTGGACTTGATAATAATTGTTAACTGTTGCCCACCCACAACCTATGGCTGTCTGCATGAGGATAATCAATAACCCATGCATACTCCTCACCACTTTTCCTCCAACACCCATTTAAAGCCCATTTAAACCCAGGCCCCATTCACCATGCGCTCAGCCTCTTTTCAATGCCTATCCCCCAGAAGAAGAACAGCCCTGGGTAGCCTTGTTCTGTTCACCCATCTCCTACAATTAGTTTAATGGTAACATCAGAAAATATTACTTTACGGAAAGGGTAGTGGACGCATGGAATAGCCTTCCAGCAGACGTGGTAGATGTTAATACAGTAAAGGCATTTAAGCAAGCATGGGATAAGCATAAGGCCAAGCTAGATATAGGATAAGGGCAGGTACTAAAGGAAAGTACTCAGAGGTTGGGCAGTCTGGATGGGCCTACTGGTTCTTTTCTGCCATCACTTTCTATGTTTCTAGTTCCATAGAGTTCTGTTTACCCATCTCCTAGGTTTGGTACTGTCATGGAAGGTGGTGTCTGGAGGCTGTATTTACCGTGGATTTATGCTTGTCACCCTGTACCTGATTTGGGGTACAGGGTGGCAACAGTGAGAGAGCCAGAGCTCCCTAGATCCCAGTTCCCCCCCCCTCGCCTGTCTGACCGACCAGTATTATTGGTTCTGATGGGAGGATTGTGTTCATGTGCTTCTTGTGTGCTGTTATACCTGATTTGCATATGATCTGCATATTGTGTTTTACATATGGTGTGATGCATGCTGGTCGTAGCTCACCACCACTCTATTGAAAGGCTCTTGGAGGCTGGTGGCTAGGCCAGAAATGTCATGTCCATATCTTTATCTATATAGATATATAGGTATATTTTAATTTAGACATTGTTATGTTTCACTTAAGTGCCAATGAGTTTCCTTTTTTTGAATAATGCTTTTTTGGGGGGATTTCACTGTGAGGCCAAGTTTGTGATTTTGTCTCATGATTTTTGTGCTCATGTTTTGGACACTGCTTTTTTTTTCAAGAAGCAGTGAAGCCTACAGGGGGTCACTCCCTTGTGAGAGTTAAAGGTTAAAGAAGTCTCACCCTTCAGGGTGAGACTTGAAGATTGGGCCCCCCCCATGGGGGGGATTTTTCTGGACTCCCCTTGTGGGAACTCTGAATCGTGTTCTGGGCTTCTGCTGCTAATGGCACAGAACAGCACCCAAAGGAGCACGCACCTCGGGCTCCAAGCCTTGGCGCTGAGGGCAGTAAAGCACTGTATTGCTATATTTAAGTATGGTGCAGTGCTGCTGAGGTTCCCGAAGAGCTATGGTTCTTGCTGTCTCCAGTGCTAGTCCTGCCTGACAGTTGAAGTTCTGTGTTCCTGGTGGCCATGGGGAGAAGGAAGCATTGTCTGGCAGGTGTACCCAGGTGGGTTACCATAAAGTTCCATTTACCCATCTCTCGGGTTTGGTACCATAGAGTTCCATTTACCCATCTTCTGGGTTTGGTACCATAGAGTTCTTGAGACCAGTACCACAACGTTCTAGGTACCCATGTCTTCTGTATTAGTAATGGAGCTCTGTGTGCGCGTCTCCTCCATTCCAGAGTTCTGTGGACCCCTGTCCAGTAATGCACAGCTTAGTGAATAACATTTCATGATTTGGTAACGCACGGTCCGCTCACCCATTTTCTCTATTCTGTGACACAGAATACATTGTACCACGCATTGGCGGATCCACATATGTTTTACATTTGTGCGGCAAACGCTTAAACCGCTTATCTCATGCCATTACACGCGATTCCGCAGTGTATTCGACACCTTGGAGCATGCAAGGTTTTTTTAGTTGGGGGAAAAAAAAACAGAATTGTGGAAGCTGAATACAAAATGACGTTTGGGCTCTCTGATGCATGCAAAGTGACATTTCTCCTGGATAACAGCAGGGCAGAAAATGTGTATATGCTTATCATACGAAATTATAGTAATGTTGTAGTAGGAGTGTAAACTGTCCTTCAAAGCAAAGCAAAAGGTCAATGAAATACGCTGGCACCGTCTGTTCCAAACATATAATATTTACTGGGGTTTTGCAGAAAAAAAAAAGAAAACAAATCTTTTGACGAAAATTACCCTTTTTGAATAAATTTTCACCCAAGTGCCCTCTTACGAGCAGCGCTTTGATCTGGCGCCGAGCTAAATCTGAATTCTAATACTCACGCTTTGTATTTCTGAAAATAACATTTTTGCTTTGAAAGTATTTTTATTTACTTCATTCATTCAAAAAATACTAGGTGAAAAAAAGAAAAATGGAAGTCCGTGTTTCTGTGTGCCTATTAACTTTAATTTTTAATATATTTAAATATATATTAAATATATAAAAAAAATATATTTAATATATATATATTTAAAAATATATTAATTTTATATTAATTAACTTTATATTAATGTCTGGCCAGTGATATGGGCATGTTCATATTTCAAAGGGCCAGTGTAATTATACATCTGATGGATAAAAAGGGACGGTCGGGGACAGAAATAAAACAAAAGGAACCAGATTTTGGGTCATCCCTCATTTTTTACAAAAATTTGCTTTGCCGTAGTAGTAATTATTATTTTTTTATTTATTATTATTTTTTTTATTAATATTTTAATAATATATAATATATAATATATAATATAATATATAATTTATACATACTTATATCATAATATAATATATTATTAGTCAGGCTCTTACACGTTGAAGAAGGCAAGCGTAATATGGAAGTGGATTTGGAATTGTCGCTAGAAGAATATCCTTAAACTACACAAACTACACAAAAATCCAACGTCTCTTGATAATCTAGTGCCGCTGAGATACATACACAAATGAGATCCAATATTTCTTTTGGCAGCTTTATTACTGATTTTGCGCAAACTCGCTTCGTATTAAATCCTACGGGACCACGGCGACAAACAAAGTGAATGTAGATGAATTACTGGCAGCGCTCGGAAACAAATTCATCTTTCTTTCCGGTAACAAAATTGTACATTTTATAAAAAAATAAAAAAATAAAAAAAAAATCAACTTCCATCTGCAAAGACTGCAAGCGGAAGAAGAATCCCAAAACTCAGCTTGGACTGCTTTTAACCCTCCCCAACTGTGACCCCCACAGGTCAATCAAATCAATTCTTGGGAGTCTAATTATTAAAAGCTTCTAGTAGCCACCCCAAAAATCCATAAAATACTGCTGTTTTGGAATAATGAAAGAGGTCTTCTTGATTTGTGATAATATGATAAATAGATTATTTTTAGACTCTACGCAATAGTCAGCCACGTGAAGTTCCATCAAAAATATTACGTAGTCATTAATAAGTTGGGTTGACCTGCAGGTTCTAGAACCTATTCTCATAAAAAAAAAAAAAAAGAAAAAGTCACCGTTCTTCAAAAATAAATTATTATTATTTATTGTTTTATGTAGCGCCATCATATTCCGTAGCGCTGTAAATCAATTTTAAAATTTTTATACATTAGGAGTGTCAGCAGGTCTTATTGGGGGGCAGAAGCCCCTACTTCGGATCGGACTCTTTTGTTCCGCTTGCTTAATAGGTCTTTTGGGCAGAACCGACCCATTTACACTTTGTGCCTAACATAGGATGTGGAGGTGACTGCTGGGACTCTGCCTTAGGTCGGGCTTAGGGGGGGCTTCCAGCCTATTTTATGGCACAAAGCCATAACCCCTAGAAATTCCCATTTTGACTTTATTAGTTAAACACTCAATTCACTGGCGCTTACAAAAAAAAAAAAAAAAAAAATCCAGAAAAATCAGTGACCCGGCGGACAGTTTTCTGGGGTAATTATATAAATAATATTTTTTCAGTCAGCGGGCTTACTGAAAACATTTTATAGAAAATAAAAGATCTGCGATAAAAGCAAGAGGTGAAAGACTGACCTCTCTAAAGGGAAAATATACAAAGCCTCCAATTACTGATTACCTAGAAACATGTAATTATCACACAGGGGAATGGAAATAATGTATAATTTTAGCAATTCAAAATGTATTTTGTATATAGATATATATATATTTACACCAAAACTGTAATTCATTTCTTTCTATCATCTACCCACTCACTCCTCTGTATTATAGCGAGTAAGCACTCGTATTTATTCTACATATCTCGTTCTTTGAGTGCTCTGTGTGTCAGGGCGTCTAATAAAACACAATCTCACAGTAAAATTACATTTCAGAAATTCTAGAACACGAAGCATTTTACTTAACCTTGTTAAAAAGTCACGGTAATGCTGTAAGTCTGTATTACTAACAATACTCTTATTGAATATAATGGTTCGAGATTTATCATCGAATGGAGAGATTTTGTTATCGTACCGGTATGGATAGTTGTTTCATGCAAATTTAAGTTATTCCTAATGCTGTTGTAGTTATTATAATGTATTCTAATACAAGTATATTTTCATTCTCTGCTTTAAGAAATATATCATACTAATAACTGTTAGCATTGCCAAATTTCTTATTAGAATGCGCATGGACTTTACTGCATGTGTTTTTTTATTTTTTTATTTCTCAATTTCCCTTCGCGCTCTTTGGTTCTTCTGAAGAAGGCGTTGTACTTAAGTACACTACCATTCAAAGTTTTGGGGTCACTCATCTGTTTCCATGGAAAATATGGACATTTCTATCGATAACATAATTGCAAAAGGGTTTTCTAACAATCAATTAGTCTTTTAAACTTAAACTTGGATCAGCGAACACAACGTGCCATTGGAACCCAGGAGTGATGGGAGTGATAAAGGGCCATTGGAACACACGAGTGATGGGAGTGATAAAGAGCCATTGGCACACAGGAGTGATGGGAGTGATAAATGCCCATTGGAACACAGGAGTGATGGGAGTGATAAAGGGCCATTGGAACACAGGAGTGATGGGAGTGATAAAGAGCCATTGGAACACAGGAGTGTAAGTTACCCCACACTTTTGAATGGTAGGGTATACTGTTTACATGTATACAGTCAGTCTTTTTATAAATATTTATTTTTCTTTTATTGGAAATTTATTTAGTGATATTGCGTGGGGCAATAGTTTTTCAAAATTGTGCATGTTTCAGGTAAGCCCATTCAAATTTTTACTCTACTCGCATTCCCTCGCCTGTTACTCGCAAAATGTAAAGTTACGGGTGCTTATATGCACTTGTAACAACTCGCCCATTAGTGAACATACAAGTTGTTTACTGAGTCTCAGTAAGAAAGGGCACGTGACCTCATTCGAGCCTGGTCAATGGGGTAAACCCATAACTTGATTGACCACTTGACTTCTTAGTGAGTAATCCTCCAACAGAAATCCTTTACGATGTGATCTGAAGAAGGAACTGGGTTGTATAAGTGACGTGATACCTTAGAAAATCACGACTGCATTAAGTGTAAATGTGCTGATAATGCCTGCTAAATCACTCGCAAACCCGATAAGTTGCTCCTTGGAAGCTGAATGCATGACAGCTTATTGAATTAATGAAATTCATCATTAATATTCTGTGATGTTGAGTTCAACGTCTACTTTTACGGCTGCTCTACCTTTGATTTTCTTCTGCACTTATCCCATTAAATGAATGTTGAACAATCACCGATTAAATAGCGACGCTTCATTTTGTCTAACTCAATCCTTTACGGCTGGAATTGACAATTTGCACAGATCATATCACAATAATAACCCTCATTTTATACACTTCCAACACATTAACTCGGACCTAGTTACGAAATGCGGTCAGTTTGCATCCCACCCCGGACAGCCTTCAAAGCGTTTTCAGAATCAATTTGTCGCTGATTTTCTCAATAAAGGGAAATCGCTTGGTTACCAGAAACAAAATTAATTACTGCACCCCTAGATTAAAACATTTAAAGAAGAAAAAAAAATCCATAGCGGAAATGTCTTATATCATGTCTTTAGAGCATTCCCTCCCAAGAGTCCACTTTAAGGAGAATCAGTCCCTCTTTGGGATCCAAATCCCCGTGCCCCTTCCCCCCCCCCATGTCCTCTTTTCTAGGAGCCCAGAATGTTTGTCGGGTATGAGTTTACCACAATGTACTTTGCTGTATAGAACAATGGGTTCTAGGTGGGTTTTAGGTTCTAAATCTTTGGCTTAGATTTTATTAACTCCGTTAATATTCTATGAAATTTGACCACTTCACTACTACTCAAAAATTCCAATAAATCTCACGTTGGTATCAGTTGATCCAGTAGAATCGTCCATGTTTATTGTTCTTTTGTTCTATTTTGGATACTTGACTACAGCTACCATTGCGTCTCTGCTTAAAGAGAGCCCCTGTGGGCCATTAAAGAAGGAAGGTATGACTATCGGCCTAGGCGGGCTACTAAGGACATGCCAGAAGTTGGAGCAGTGATGGGACATATGTAACAATGTTGCCAGTGTACAAGCGTTAATTTGAGGCTCTTCCCTCTTCTCAGAGATGAAGGACGTAATTAAAAAACAATATTAAAAAACGCATGAATGTTTTTTTATTTTATTAAATTTATATTAATTATATTTTATTATATTTCTCCTATTTTTAATATTATTTGATAAATTTAACAACTGGTTTTTTTTTGTTTGTTTTACTTTTATTCTTCAGTTATTCCTAGCATTCCGGGTGTATGATATAGTAATGACAATTATGTTAAGAAAGAAAATTATGAGTCTCAATATAAAATGACTTTACAGCATGGCTCATTGCTTTAAAACACTTAGCGAAAACTTTTGTAGGTCCTTAAACACAAATATGGCAGCCATTAGCAGGCTTTTGCAGTCAGGCGTAAAATTAGACCCACAGGCCCTATAAACAATAGTGTGTTTTTGGGAGGATTAAATCGGTGTACACAGCTGTGAGAGGCTCTGTTCGCGCATACACGATCATTCCGCGTTAGGCGGATTTTGTTTGACAGTCTACTCTTGCTTCATCTATATTTCACGATTCCACAAGTGGGCCTTCAATTATTTTTTTGGGACCACACGCCGGTTAATATAAATGTAGTGGGTTGTCAAGTCAATTTATAATATAAACCAACGTTTTGTGCCGTACGTCCAAGTTAACATGTTTGTAACACGAGATCGGAACAGATGAAACACAAAGAGAGACAAGAAGTGAATTTCATTGGCTGCATGGAACATTCTACTTTAGAATGTTGGAGAGTAAATTCCATTTTTCATTCAGTCAATTTTTAGATGTTTATAAGGCATTTACCTTTGAAATTATTAATTTGGAATATTATTTGAATGTATTTCTGAAATGTATTATGATACATTTTGAGGGTTTATGTCCCTTAGGTTACTACAGTGTTACAAGTACATTTTTAAAAAATGGCCTGCACCCAATCACAGGAAAGTTATCTAATTTGCACTGACATTATGACCATATCTAGGAACTCTACAGGTTTGACCTGGAGTCTCCGGGGGAAGTAATGTTTTCCGGGGTCTCCAAGTCACTTTCCTGTTTTACCAGGCGGAGGAGTGGTGCATGTCTGCTTCATGTCTACTTCTTCTCCTTCTCCTTCTCCTTGACCACTAAAACACTTGATCTCATTACAGTAGGATATAGATGAGTTGGGAGAATCAGGCTCACCGTGTTGGGGTTGTTATGGTCGGCAGTAGTTGGCGGCTCTTGAAAAGTGCCCACTTTTCTGCTTGCCCGGCTCAAATTTTATGTCTTACTTCTCCGATTATCAATGCGGAGGTCCTACTTTTGGTGCCCATTGGCTCTGCCCTCTTCCCAGCCCTTCCTTGATACCTAATAACCCCTTAAGGACAATGGGTGGTCCCTAAACCCATTGAAAACAATGCATTTTGAGCCCGTACATGTATGGGCTTTGTCATTAAGGGGTTAATGATTAAGATACACTTTGATTTTGGAACGGAGAAGACATTTCTATGAATTTCCAGGATTAACAATGACATCTCCTTCAGAAACCCTGTCCTGACACTGATGTGAGAAGATAAAATGTCGGGCTTGGAATATAGGGGGAGGGGGGGAGCTCCTTATACATTACAGGGTTTATGTTGTATCTCTTGGTGGCGGCTACTGCTTTATGTCAATGTAAAACCCTCAGAAATACTACAATAAAAAGCCTGCCAGGAAAGGCCTTGGAAATATAAATTTTTATTCTGTGCCTGGATTTATATCTTTCAAATGCTTTTACACAAGAAGTGATTTATCGTCAGTGTCCTTTGAGAAATTGGACAGCAAATTAAATTTAGCGATGACATTTCATAGGAGTAAGCTCTGCGGTGGAAACCCACTTGGGAGTGATAACTACGAGAGGGCACACGCAGCTATAGTGAAAGTCAAGCCGTATCTTCTTGTTGGTAGTGGGAAGAAGGCCTGGACCGGCCATCTGGCGCGTCGGGCAGATGCCTGGTGGGCCAGTGGCTTGTAAGGCCCCATACTCGTAGATAACTGCCGGGTCTCGTAGTGTGCGGCCACGTGCTGCCTGAGTATAAAAGCCAGTGGCCGCTGGCCTTAAAGTGCCAGGCCCATTAGTCATGGAGAAGCATAAGAGCAGGAATCTTACACAAAGGCCTCCCTTAATTCCTTTTTCCCATGTGATCTCCCTTTAGTAAATTCAGTTGTAGTCGATACAGTTGATGTCGCCATTGCCTAGCCGGACTTTGGACACTAAGAGTCAGTACCAGCTTTACCTGACGCCAAAAGTACTGGAAGCCAGAGAATTGACGTAAACACGGATGCTTTTTGCTAATTTTGTGACATCTTACTTAAGGACATCTGTAGCCACTTAAATATTTACATGTTTGTGCTCCATGCTGTGTCACGGTGATGCCATCTGGGCTAAGTTCTGATCCCCAAGAGGCTTCCAGGTCCCTCCAACTGGCTTCTCAAACAACAGAGGCTCATATGTAGGAGAGTACTCGTGCGAAACAACTATCTGTGATAGATATGTCTTAGCGTGTAAGATAATAACTAAAGGACGTCATCGTATAGTAGGAGTTCTCCTTTAAGGATACTTTCTAAGGGTCCCTACTTAGGAGGGAAAGGTCCTCTTTGGTTCCCAACCCCCCCCCAACTGCTGTACATAGTAGTAACAAAAAAAATTAGTTATACATGGAAATATCTTCTCTCCACCTCATAATAAAGCCGATAAAAAGTGTTTTTTGCCCATTAGTAACAAAATCCACAATTGGGATTTTCCGGAAAGTGCAGTAAGTAGTAAAAATCCCACCTTCGGAAAACATGCCGGATACGTACCGGATACATGCCCTCTTGGAATTTGACTGCATTTAACAAAAAAAAAAGCGGTAAACCTTTAAATCTGGAAGCAATAACTCAATTGTCTTTTTATTGGAAATCCAGGCATTTCCTTCTTGTGCATCCAGTATAAGTAGGTCATTATTATAAGAGGTAATAAGAACATTGTTTGAATAACTATGTTAACAAACTTTGAATTTGCTCAGCATTAAAAAAAAACCTGCGAACCGACAGCAGTTGTTAAATATTTGTTTTTGTCCAAATTATTTTTTTATACACCGCTTTACAATGCGGTCCGGCGGATTAGAGCACCTTCCTATCTAATCCTTTTGAAAACTAACAAATACGCCGCATTTTATTCCCGCTACGCATTTTCCTCGGCTCCCTACTGAGATCTGCGTGAGCGACGGAATTATTCCGCGGATATCTCTGCAAACAGTCCGCGGACAAATATGCTCCACGGTTAAGATCTGACATCGAAAACCCGGGATACGACGAAGATGAATTGGAAGTTAGTTTCTGGAAGTTGCGGCTAGCCATCAGTCTGACATGTGATGAGCAATAAGCGTACGTTACCGGAGTTGGCGAATTGATATGATGGATTCTTCTGAATGTAAAATTCTGATGAACAATTAAAGTAGAATATTTTTATTTAAATCATGTTTTGCTTGGTCCATGGCTTCAAAGATCAGATTGGACCTAGGAAATTGCTATAATTCCGGGATTCAGCCTAGTTGACCGAGGTTCCGCCAACATGCCTTCTGGAGATGGGCACAAAACCCCAAAATTAGAAATAATTTAGCTGCTTCCCCTTTCCCCTGATAAACCCAATTAAATAAATAAACCCACATAGGCTCACACACCACTAGATTATAGATTATAAACCTCAAGCAAACCTTGTTATCACTAATTCCATCACATCGTCTTGTCTATATATGTCCTGCTACATCAATTTTATTTATTGGAGATAACCTTAATTTATTGTCGTTAATTACCTTTTAATTATTTTAATATTTTAATATTTTTGTTCAATTTTTATTCCAGAGAGAAATGATCAAACAAAAAAAAATATTTTAATTTCCATGTTCTATTGATATATTTATTTTTAATGGACAATTAATAGCAATGGCCAATTAAGACATTTTCCCATCGTTATTTAAGTTTCTTCAATAAATAAAATGTATTAAAAAAAAAAAACCATAACACAACAAATTGTGCAATATTATAAAATGAGTTATCAAAACGATTCAGATCTTCTGAATGTCTTATTTTATTTTATGAACACTGTCAGGGGCGTAACTAGAAACCTCAGGGCCCCGGTGCGAGAATCTGTTAAGGGCCCCCCACCCCCAACCCATCTATCCCTTTCGCACGATCTACCCTCTCCCTCCCTACCCCCCTTCTCACGATCTACCCTCTCCCTCCCTACCCCCCTTCTCACGATCTACCCTCTCCCTCCCTACCCCTCTTCTCACGATCTACCCACTCCCTCCCTACCCCCCTTCTCACGATCTACCCACTCCCTCCCTACCACCCTTCTCACGATCTACCCACTCCCTCCCTACCCCCCTTCTCACGATCTACCCACTCCCTCCCTACCCCCTCTTCTCACGATCTACCCACTCCCTCCCTACCACCCTTCTCACGATCTACCCACTCCCTCCCTACCCCCCTTCTCACGATCTACCCACTCCCTCCCTACCCCCCTTCTCACAATCTACCCACTCCCTCCCTACCCCCCCTTTGTAGGTCACTTACCGTCAACTCCTGTGTTGGGAGCGTGAGGTGTTTGTCTCGGGTGCCGGCGCTTCACTGCTGAGCGCCGGCATATGACGTCATATGCCGGCGCTCAGCGTGAAGTGCCGGCACCCGAGACAAACGCCTCACGCTCCCAACACTGCACTCTGGGCAGCGCTGAGGCAGGCGGCGGCGGTGGCGGCTGCGGCGGCGGCTGCGGCGGCGGCAGCAGCGGCGGCAGCGGCGGCGACGGCGGCAGCAGTGGCGGGGAGCGGAGGCATCCTGGATTTCTGTCAGTCAGGGGGGCCCAAGAGTTGCCGAGCGGTCGTTTTCAGAAAACCGCTCGGCACCCCTTGGGCCCCCCTGACTGGCAGAACTCCAGGGCCCGGTCGCAGTCGCGACCCCTGCGACCCCGGTAGTTCCGCCACTGAACACCGTGCATTACTATTGAAAAGCAAATACATATTTCCAGATTTTATATTTGTTGTTTTTCTAATTTATATTATGTTTTATTTTTTTACGCACATTGAGATTTTCATGGCTCTGGCACAGCCTGCTTTGTATCCAACGCGTCCTCGTTTCGTTATTAGTATATTTTTCTATATTTGTGTCGGTGATATACATAAAAAAAGATTAGCGGAACTCAAATCCGTTCAGGCCGATCCGAAAATGAAGATGCAGCTTATATGTTTGGGGAAATGGTAACTCCCACTCCGCGGCAACGATACGATTCATTTAGTGTGATTGAAATTACCTTGGCAATGCTGGTGTTTATACACAAGCCCTCATATTGCTCCTTCGAGGCAGACTGCGAAGATCTGTTTGTTAGATAATATATAATGTGGAGTCTGTACAGGGGCAGCAAGCAAGGAAGGACAACGTCTGGCATGGCAGCTGCTGTGGACTCCAAGCCAACTGTAGTGCACAGGAGATGGAATCGTAGACCATTGCAGATGAAGCATCAACCCAATGTCAGGCTATGGCCATGTCGGAAATATTTAAGGACAGCTAACCTTTGTTTCTTCCCATATTCTCTCTCTTGGCTTTGGTCCATCACATAGTGGAAAAAACATGGGAGCATAGCGAGATTGGTGTCACCGGGAAGAGTAGAAGGTAGAGAATTGACAGGCATCTTGAGAACCCAAGTCCTGAGTCAAACCCACCATTTTGTTAAGCCACGGGTCACTCACTGCCTTGTCCTATGTGGTTCAGCCATCTGTCCTTCAAATCAGACCATCTGTCCCCATCTGTCCCCAAGTTATGGACGTCCCTGCTGGGTTTTTGTGTAAATCAGTGGTGGGTTTCTAAAACATAAGGTGTTTGCTAACATTTTGGGTTATTATTCAGTGCTGGGTAGGATTAGGTTCACCACATCACACCAATGTACCACGGGCCTTGGAGTCTGATACAAGCCAAAGAAAACATACTTGGCTGGTTTGCAGGGATGTCCTATGGAACCTCATGAGTTCCTCACCGAGTGTCAGCTCTGGTGTGCCGTATGGACAGATAAAAGAAATTAATGTTGCAGCGAATGGGGATTGTAGTCTCGGCCAGGACAGGCCACTGGACCTACCAGTTTCCCACAAACCAGTGCTTTATCGTTAGACCACCTTGTGGTCCAGCAGGTCACCACATGCATATAATTTATCAGCAGCCGGCCTTCCTCCTCTTCCTCAGTCTGTCCCTTTTGTTGTCCAGAGCAGCTGCTGTGACAGATATTGCCTATCCTTGCTAAATAAAATAATACATTTATTCTGATTTAATATGAATAACATTGATTCGGTCCACAGATGCGCTATTCAGAAACAGGAACCCGTCATTTACATACACCACAGATGATCAAAAGTCACGTTTAACAAAAATTGCCGTGGTTCCGTCAGACTGTATCCATTAAACCGTTGCAAATTCGGAAGTTCTGTCGGTACAAACGGGTTCATTAATCCATTTCCTCAACGAAATGTAAATGTAAGTTAACCCATTCATCTGAACCAAGCTAAATACCCTAAATACTTAAAATTTCCATTTTCAGGGGGTAATTTTCATTACAATATGCAGCTTATTAATGTAGCGATAACATCTGGTTTAATAATCTGCCAACAAATTGGAAGTTTACCAAATACAGCATTCCGGTCTAAAAAATCTAAAAAAAAAAAAAAAAAAAAAAAGACTTTTCTTTTGAATGGATTACGTTCGTTCTCTCTCTCCAAAAAAAAAAAAAATGATACATTCTTTAACAGGAAAATAAATTAATCTAAAAAAAAAAAAAATCTAAAAAAAAAAAAAAAGACTTTTCTTTAGAATAGATTACGTTCTTTCTCTCTCTCCAAAAAAAAAAAAAAGATATATTCTTTTACAGGAAAATAAATTAATCTAAAAAAATGTAAAATCTAAAAAAAAAAAAAAAAAAGACTTTTCTTTAGAATAGATTACATTCTTTCTCTCTCTCCAAAAAAAAATGATATATTCTTTAACAGGAAAATAAATTAATTCAGATTTTATATAAATGTTACAGAGAATGCAGTAGACCTTTAGCGAGGGTAAAAGCTAAACAACTCTGTATGTAAGCCCTCCGGGCAGCTACCAGCAAACCGCTACCGGCGGTGAACAGTCACACAATTCAATTTTCTAAGTTGCCTTCATGCAAATGTCTCTCCCGTATATCTTCTGTCCATAGATCCCAGGGCTAGCGTTTAAAAGTGGCGATTCGTTAAGTGCAGAGCCAGCCTCATCATTTTCAATGTGTTCAAGTCGTGTATTTATTGCGCATGGGCTTATTTAATTACTTTTATTGGAATTTTTCTCTCTAGCGTCGGCTTATACTAACTTATTTTCAGCCCAAGCATTCCAAACTAATCAATGCCATTGGTCAGTTTTTTTTTAATCCAAATGAGGTGTTCTTCAAATAAATAAACATGTATTGATATCAAGAGTTGACGTGGTAATATATCCTGCTCACAAAAGGTTAAATGGCTATGAAAGAGTAAACCATAAATCCTATAGCTTCCAAGTGTTCCGGTCTTCACAGGACAGTCCTGATTCTCGGGCATTGTCCTATGTCGCTGCCTCAATCTCTTGTTTTTGTGGACAACGAAGATCGTGGGCTGGTTGGGGAGGTCTTCTGATCTCCTCCGACCACAGAGGGAGGTGGAAAAATCAGTAGAAGTCTACGTGCTTTTGTTCCATCTCCTCACCTTCGTGCCAAATGTATCACCGATTGTTTCCAGAGGGTTGCCGTATTTGCCATCAGTTGTAATGGCCACTGATTATCCCGATGTTTCGTTTGATTTACTTAATCTTACATTCAGTTTAATAAAATGTTCAAGTATCTTAATCCACTCCAAAGAACTGACAGGATAAACAATTGAAGCCCCCTCATACTTTGTATCAAGCAGGAGAACCGAGGAACACTCCAGAAAGCCAGTAGCGTTTTCAAAAAAATAACCTTATTAAAGCTATATTAATCATTAATAAATACCTAGTTGATTAAAGCTAGAAGTCAGATTGCTATCTGTCTGAAGTATTTTTTATCCAAACAAAATTTTTAATTAGAAATAATTACTCCTCGGAGAACGCGAACATTCTGTTCTGGTGCAATAAAACTTCTGTCGCTTTGAAGAACAAAACAGGAAAAGCTTTCGGGATCAAATGTAACCAGTTTTCCGGTGAAGGTTACGGAAAAAGATATTTGTCATTCCAAATATACGTCGATAAATAGGATCTGAAGAGAGTAAGCTGTCTTCTTTCACATTACTCCCTTGCACTTTTGTGTCACTCTTAATAAAGCTATTTCTGATATAAGCTCCGGGCTGGTTATAGACAGAATCATTCTAATTCAATACGACATGATGGACGCGGACAGACACGGCGAGTCATGGCGATGAATCGTCCGGCGAAGAAACCAAGTTCTACAAAACCACCTCGCGTCTTCGGAAAACCGTTTGTATCGGTTTACAGTTCATTGACGGTCCTAATGCTCAAACACGAAGAGGCAGTTTGTGACATTCTAGAAACCTGGCGTGCCGGTGAGATTCAAATGTTTTATAAAAAGTTGACAATAAGGAATCACTCCAAAAAAAACTAAAATCATTCGACAAAGAAACTATCGGTTCTATTAAACAATTAACATCATTACAATAAACATCTTAAAAAAGTACGACCCATTCCTTAACGTCATTAACTTGATTTTGAAGCTAGACACTTTTCTGCATCTCAAAACAACAGTAGACTGCAATACGTCTTGAGCGATGAAAGGTCTTGACTACTTGAAGATACCTTCATGATGAGTAAGATATTGATTTTTACCCTACCGTTTGCACCCTACTAAGTGTGGTAAGAAAAACCCATCGCGCATGCTGGGAGCCGGGAAAAACTGGGAAGTATACTGAACAAGCATAGTTTGTCAGCCTTTGCTGCTATTTTTCTTCCACTAGAGGTTGGAGGAGGCCATGGTTCCATTCAGGTACAAGTGTGTTTGTGAGGTCGGGAAATAATGTTGGTGAGCAGCTGGGGCTCCAATTGATCCCAAAGTTGTAATAGTAGTAGTAGAAGTATTATTATTAAACACTCATCTACAGACACCAGACAAGCCAGAAGACTTATTTTTCCCTCAGAAATCTCATGGTGCTGCCAAAAACACAAGGGATTCTGGGTAGGCGCATGCAAATAAGGCTAACAATGATCACCTTTTGCCTCTATATCCACTTTATACATGGATCCCTTGAAAGTAATTGCCCGCTGTACAGGACGGCCTTTAGACAAAATTCGGGAAGAGGTGCAGTAGCCAGATCACCGCTCATGGACAGCTGTTTTCTCCTTAATGGTTATTGGTATGAAATGAGGTAGAGATCAGGGAGCTGTACAGGACAGTCAGGTTCTTATACACAGATCTCAACAAACCATTCCAGCTGGCCGGTGATTTTGTACATGGTACTTCATAGGAATTCATTATGTGGCAGAAATTGCAAAATTCACTCATTAAAATGGGCGTCCGCATACTTTTGGCCATGTCGTGTATTGTGTGTGTGCGTATTGCACCATTATATTGGGATGAGTTCAGCTTATGCATTATGTGTTTTTTTATTTTAGTATTCTGAACACACAGCCAGCTTTCTAACACGAAAGAGTTGAAGAGTTGACGCGGTGCTTGTCACTTACACTTCCTGCAAACGGCGGAGCTCCGCGAGGATTTATATATAATAGTGTAATTATAATTATTTATTTAATGTCCTTTCTATTTTCCAAATTTTGAACTTTATTCAACTGAATAGATGTAAAGAGCACCAAAGAAACTTCTCAAAAAGCCCAACTGACTCTCATGAGTTAACTTATTATTCTAATAACTCCATTATTTAAAAAAATATATAATATATATAAAATAAATATGAACTCGACACATCTGAAGGACATCTCGATTCCTACACAGAAAATTAAATATTGGACACTTAACATGGATAATAAAATGATTCTGTATTCTTGCTCTTCATAATGTAGATATATTAGGAATGTAAATCAAGTATTTTTTAAAATATGTATTATGCCACGCTAGAGATTAAACACACACCCACGGATCTGCAGCTGAAAATTATCGGCCCCCGGTGGAAACAACTGAATTATTTATAGCGTCGTTAAAATACCTTTAGACTCGTCTCTAACTTACGGTTAAATAAACACATCTGCCTGGTAGAACCGTATGTGTTTTTTGTGAAAAAAAAATAATTTAGGGAGGTGTTATGATAGGAGACACTTTATTTTTATTATATTTTCAGAATAAAATAATAAAAATAGCAAAAATATGAATTTAATATAGGGCATACATTTGTTGTATCTGTTTCCAAACAGGAAACAAGAGTGTGGTGATATCAATTTATACATGAAAATGCAGTATAATTAAGGATCAATAAGTATAATATTCATACCTAGGAGCTCTCTAAATTTGACCTGTAGTCTCTGAGTGAATTCCTGCTTTCCAGGTTCTCCGGGTCAGTTGCCTCTTTCTCTAAGCAGGGGAGTGGCATGTTGCCCCGCCCACTCCCTTCCCATGCCTAGTTTCCCCTGCATAGTGTCCAATTTCCTCCAACTAAAGGATATTTTTTTAATGTTAACCTCACCCTACATGGCTAGGCCCACCCATATAAGTGGCTGGCCCACCCATGCACACGGCTAGGCCTACCCTATTTGTAAAGCTACTCTCTCAGAGGTGGGAGAGCTCCAGGTAGCCTACCCTGGGAAATTTCCAATAGAAGTAGGAACATGAGTAGGATCCAAATGCATTATACATGTATCTCCTCTGTATCTATTACTATTCATCTGCAAGTGCCCATATACATTATAGAAAAACACAACTGAAAAACCCAAGAAGGGCAGGAAGCTTCATATTGTGAGAACTTTAAAAACAGAGGTGTATCAATTAGATTGTAAGCTCACAAGAGCAGGGCCCTTGGTATCAGTATGTATTAATGTGTTTTAATGTTTTTGTCAGTTTTGTATATTGGCAGTTTTAATATAATTGTTAATTTTCACTGTCATTGTAATTGGGCTACTGAATCTGCCGGCGCTTAACAATTAAGTGTCATGCGTCGGGAGTCTCAATGCAGCGATCAAATTATTCCATATACCATATGACGTCTGCAAGAAGTGGGGTTAACTCCTCCCATCATGCGATATAATGGCAAAAAAAAAAAAATTAAAAAAAATAACTTGTTTTTTCCATTATATTTTTCCAATATATGAACTATAACGTATTTTAAATTAAAGTATACATTTTAGGTGAAATTAGGAACGTCTTTAAAATATGTGGTTTCCATTTCCATTTAAAATGGGTAAAGCAGTCAAAAATTACAGTTTTCTCTGTTAACGCGAAAATACAAAAAGTGTTGTTTTATGAAAGAAAGCATGGGAAACGTAAATAATGCTTTACCCAGTATAACTAATTCCAACACAAAAAAGAAATAATCGGCGGGTTTCTTTTCATTAGATATTCACGCTGACTTAAACATCCATTTTTTCATTACTTGGAATGATGTTGGCTGCTTATTAAGCTTTAAGCAATTCATGCTTTTTTAGATAAACATTGTTCAAGGATTATATCTGGATACAAAACTTCTTTGTTCTCATGTAATGTTACCTGACTGCTAACGCTAAAGAGTAGACATTTAGACAGCGGGACTCCTGCTCGTGCCAGTGTTTTATTTAACCCCTTAAGGACAATGGGCGGTCCCTAAACCCATTGAAAACAATGCATTTTGAGCCCGTACATGTACGGGCTTTGTCATTAAGGGGTTAAACGCAGGTATACACTGGGCCGGTACACATCTTACGTGGCCCGCTCATTGACAAACGCCCGCTAAGCCTAACACAACTCAATAGTTCTCTCGAGACGTAACAGAGAGATTGTCAAGGTTCCAAGTGTTTGTTTATCTGCAGCTGCCCTTCATTGGTTGATGCAAGAGGAGTCCCCTGCTGGCGTTAACCCCTGCTAAAAAAAACAACTGCCAAAAAAACGTTAAAAAAAACAAACACGAATATTCGCCCGAAAAGAACATGGGAATGAGTGAATATTTGTGGAATACGAAAAGTTTTTTTATTTTTTATTCAAAGACTAAAACGAAGACTTAGCCGGCGACCAAGTCTAGTTTTCATGGAACGAAAACCAAAAAAGTTTGGACGAATTTCATCTGAACCGAAGACGGATGAATTTTGTTGAATGCCAAGCTATTTTTTTCATGTAAAAGAACAAAAAAATTTCCACCGGCGCCCAAGTGGACTGGAAATGATAAGCCAAAAGCGAAATGGAAAATTCATCCGAATCCGGGCCAGGAGCACATGTCTAATCCATATAATAGGAAATATGAAAGGCAAATGAATGGACTGTAGCTGGCCAGTCCAGACATCTGAAGGGTTAAACGTACTTTTATGCTACAATGAGTATTCTTCTGCTTTGTGAGCTGATGTAACTAAATAATTATTTTCATAAACTTAGCAAATGTTTGAGGAACATCACTTCTCTGTGATTGCAATCTGTTAATTAACCTTACAATTAACCTCTTTGATTCCAGCCGTCACGCTGAACTTTGCTGAGAAGACAACTGGATTCAAGGCGCAGTAGCGGCAGACTTGAATAATGAGTGGCTTCTCAACTTCATTTCTCAACCTCAAGTTAAAAGGAAACTCCCATCAGATTTGTTTAATCACTAGATCAGAACTAAAAAAAGTTTTCCAAAATATTATATGTATCTTTTTAAAACAGTTCCAGTTTTTGCCCCATGATATAATGTTTTCAGACAGCTGCATACTAGCCGTTTGTATGATTCTCGCTCTGTTATCAGAGCCCAATCTACTAGACAAACCCCCTGCCTCCTTATCATGCTGCCTGTGGGGAACAATAGAATGACTCAGTCATAGCCATACAGCTGGACTCTCTGACTAATGAAAGTCTATAGAGGAACGGAGTGTGTGTGTGTGTGTGTGTGTGTGTGTGTGTGTGTGTGTGTGTGTGTGTGTGTGTGTGTGTGTGTGTGTGTGTGTGTGTGTGTGTGTGTGTGTGTGTGTGTGTGTGTGTGTGTGTGTGTGTGTGTGTGTGTGTGTGTGTGTGTGTGTGTGTGTGTGTGTGTGTGTGTGTGTGTGTGTGTGTGTGTGTGTGTGTGTGTGTGTGTGTGTGTGTGTGTGTGTGTGTGTGTGTGTGTGTGTGTGTGTGTGTGTGTGTGTGTGTGTGTGTGTGTGTGTGTCCTATACAATTTTGCCTCCTCCACTACTAGCTCAAATTTCTAATTTCTATACATATATACACAACACACACATAGCATATAGACAAATATATATAGAGAGAGAGAGAGAATCATCTACAGACACCAGACAAGCAAAAAGGCTTGTTTTTCCCTCAGAAATCTTATGGTGCTGCCACAGCCACAAGGGATTCTGGGTAGGCGCATGAAAATAAGGTCAACAATGATCACCTTTTGCCTCTATATCCACTTTATACATGGATCCCTTGAAAGTAATCGCCCGCTGTACAGGACAGCCTTTAGACAAAACTGGGGAAAAGGTGCAATAGCCAGATCGCCACTCATGCGCCTACCCAGAATCCCTTGTGGTTGTGGCAGCACCATGAGATATCTGAGGGGAAAACAGCCCTTCTGGTTTGCCTGGTGTCTGTAGATGAGTGTTTAATAATACTTCTACTACCTCCTTAAATTTTAGTGGAAGGGTTTCCATCAACTTTACTCACCATAACTTATGTAATGGTTGTTCTCGTGCTACCCCAAGCCCCAAGCATTTAGCTGGTATCACAACCTCATGCTGATGAGACCTGTTAAGGATAAAACAGCTGTCTGTGACTGATGATCTGGCTGTCGTACCTCTTACTTTTGCCTGAAACTTTTCTTGTATAATGGGCGATTACTTTTCAGGGATCCATGTATGAAGTGGATTTGCATGCCCCTACCCAGAATCCCTTGAGGTTGTGGCAGCATCATGAGATTTCTGAGGAAAAAAGCAATTCTTCTAGCTTGACTGGTGTCTGTAGATGAGTGTTTAATAATACTACCACTGCCCCCTTAATTTTAGTGGAAGAATTTTCTATCACCTTTACTCACCATAACTTATGTAAAAAAAATATATATGTACACAGACACACAAACGCTTAAAAAAGCACTGAAGTCGTTATAGTTTTCAACTTCTTGAAGGCACTAAAACCTATAATTTGTGAAAACCAAAATTTCCTCTGAGGCTGCAAGTCTAAAAATATTGTCTTAAAAGCAACTTTGAAGGAATGTTTTCATTATTTCTTCTGAATGGTGCCCACGAGTTCTTGAAGCACTACAAATCTTACATCTCTGAAAGGCGCCGCTCTCTGAAATGATCCCCGTTGTGAGCTTTGGTAACCTCTCAGCTGCAATTTGATTATTTAACATTTTGGGTCATCTACCTTATTATTTGACTTCAAAAGAACATTGTTCTAAGTTGTGGCCCCAGAACGGCTCAACGCGTTTCAAATATTTATTTTTTTTGTTTCAGACTATTGATGTTTGAACTGTAACTCTTAAAGCAGCCGGACCTTTTTTAATAAAAATATCGAAGCGACTCAACTTCTACTGTCTATTGTCCGAGAGTCATTTTCTCCCCAACTGTGTCCTTTGCAACATTTTCTCCGGAAATCCAATTTGCAGACAAATAAAGGAAGCTTTGATACTCTGTTGCTATTCCTCCTTCAGAGAAAGGAGCGCCAAACCCATACTTGATTTAAGTTAGTGAAATAGGAACTTTGCTTGCTTCGTATTTTCATATTTCCTCTGAAATCTATTGCAAATATATTCATTAAACAGAAATAATATATTTATATATATAATATATATTATATATATATAATATATAATATATTTATATATATATATATATATATAATATATATATATAATATATAATATATATTATTAATAATATATAATATATATATATATATATATATATATATATATATATTATATTTATATATATATATATATATTATATATATAATATATATAATATATAATATATAATATAATATATATATAATATATAATTATATTATATATATATATATATAATATATATTATATATATATATTATATATATAAATATATTATTTCTGTTTAATGAATATATTTGCAATAGATTTCAGATTTTCAATGTGTTACTTAATGGGAAAAAAATAAATCTTTAGTGGTGACCCTGAAACCATGTATTCCTTGAGGATGCAAACTGGAGACCACTCAATGTTTCTGCTTCCAGATAATTCTACAGAATTTTCTAGGACATGAGTATTATTTCTGGAAAAAAAATAAAAAGCATAATAGGTCCATATAAATTAAAAATGTTACAATTATGCTATGATGAAAACACCATTGCATCGCTTGGGGTTTCCATTAAATTGTCTATGATGTATAAACATATATAATAAACATAATAACACATATAAAAATACATGTCTAGTGTGTTAAAAAAATTTAGAGCGATGACTTAATTATATTTACGATAGATCTAATCAGATTATTTTCATAGGGCTCGGATATTAAATTATACCGTTCTGCTTAAATTAAAGTTGCACTTTGAACCTTCCCCGACACGTTTCGTGTACACGGCCACTCAGCGGCTCTGAAATCTTTTCACTTCTGCGTGATTATATTTGTACATTCCCAATGTGTATCCTCAGAGGACGCCGATAAAGGAGTTAGTCCGTTGTCCTTCTATTAAATGATGTCACTAAAGTCAATGGAAGCAGAGTAATAGCTCACCTCGATGTGTATATACAATCTCAAAGCGAAGATGACTCGCCGGATAAACTGATTTATATCTCGGAACTGCAATTTGCTAACCAGCCTGTAGATATCTCCATTAAAGCAAATTGACATGAACCTGTCTATAAGCTTATACTATATGCAAGTATATCTGGCATAATCTAATATACCAACTGGTTATATTTTATTATATAATAGCCGTTTCACACTTTTCCAGTCCACTTCTGTTTATCGTAATACCACATTTTGTAAAATTATAAAATTAAAGAAAGAATAATTTCAACATGTTTCAAGCTCCATTCATTATTTTAAATACATAAACCGTTCCTAGCTTACTGGTCTGCGTTTACTAGACCAAGATCAAGACCACAGAACAAATCAGTAAACCCTACTCTTCCATTTAAGGGACAATAATTGTTCTTACTTGTGTTAGTGAATATATATATATATATATATATATATATATATCTCATACAAAAATATTTTGGCCATAATATAATGTTTTTACAGTCATAAGAGTGGCTATGTAATTAATTCAATTAAATTCGGCCTATATTCGGGGTCTAGCGCCCGGGCAGGCAGCGGGGTTAGGATACAGATCCCCCGCAGCGGTGCAGTGGACCTGTATCCTACTCTCCGATACGCTCAGACAGCCTGCCGGCACGGGAGGTTGTCTAAGCGCATCGTGCGGACGGTCACCGGCTGGGGCGGTGCGGGTAAACAGCCTCCGCTGCCGGCACGTCTGCACGATGTGCTTTAACAATCTCCCTTGCCGGGAATTCCCACGGCAACGCACGATGCATTTTACCTCTGCCCCCAACTTCCGTTGCCGGCACATCCGCTGAGTGTCGGCACCGGAAGTTGTATACGCGTATTGCGTAGATGTCCCCCGCCGGCCCCGCAAGACACCAAGGAGTCTGCTCTGGTAAGTCGGGGGGGCCAGAGTGGCAGCATATCTCAGGGGGGGGGACAGTGGCAGCATATCTCGGGGGGGGGGCAGTGGCAGCATATCTCGGGGGGGCAGTGGCAGCAATTCTCGGGGGGGGAGGAAGACAGTGGCAGCATATCTCGGGGGGGAGGACAGTGGCAGCATATCTCGGAGGGGGGGTGGCAGCGTATCTCGGGGGGGGGGAGACAGAGTGGCAGCATGTTTTTTTGGTGCTTTTTTAAAGAAAAAAACTTTTTCTTTAAAAAAGCACCAAACTTTTAGGGTGAGGCCTATATACGGGGGCGGCCTATATCCGAGCCAATACGGTATATATATATATTGTTTTAATTATTATTGTTTTACAGACCAGTGTAGAACTTCTTTCTATTGTATGATTTGCTAAGAAACTTTTTTTTTTAGTTCATTCTTCTACATGCCTCATTTTTTACAGCGTTTTAGAACTGTGTCATCCATTAATGGATACATTTCTGTTCCTAAAGAGACCCTATTATGGGAGCTTCCTAAATCAAAGGCAATAAATGGCGCACAGTGAAAGTTAATTATTTCGGCACCTTCCTATTGTATTTTCTTTCATTGTCAAGAAGTGTCCTAAATTTCTTCTCATTCCTCCAGCACAGTCGGGGATTAATAAAACGAGAACAAAGGAATTCCTTTGGTATTCTTGCAAGTGTCTAATACTATTTAAGGAAGATTTAAACCTCAGCCACAGTACCGAATAATACTTAAAAATATATCTGTTAAAAGTAAAAAAATAGGATTTTTGGTAGAATTATATGCTACTTAATTTATTATTGTTGGAATGGGGAAGTCACATGAAAAAATATTTAATTATAATGGAGAAAATCTTACATTATCTGTTTTGAAGATCTTATTGATGCCACCAATGTACAGTAGGACCTGCTTTTTCCAATTAAAGAGTTCTTAGAAAATTTAAAGGGCAAAAAATATTAAAACCTCATTAGCTATAAAAAAATTCTGTGATTCTGTGGCTGCATTTATGCAAATTCTAATTGTTTAAAATCCCTTTTTTATTAATTTAAGTCTATTCACAAAGAAAACCACACGGGGGTTGCACGCCCTTTCATGCTAACACTCCCATATTCACTAATTTGCAAATTGTTTTTAAGTTCTTACGACTTTACATTTTGCGAGTTTCAGGCGAGGGCATGAAGTGGAAAACTTCCTTTATAAAAGTAGCCTGGATGGAGCATGGGCTAAAATTTATTTTTAAAACCCCACCTCTTGCCTACTGGAGTAAGTTTGGTTAAAGTACTAAAGAAAACCCTTTGGAGATGCCCTTTGTGGGATGGAGGAGAATGTAGTTTATGGAATGAGGGACCTAAAACTTCCAACACATATTTAATGAATCAAGCTTACTCCATACTCCAACGACTAAACTCTCCATCAGTCCAATGCATATAAGGCCAGCAGATTTTTA